>NC_138185.1:182006947-182151556 GCF_964194105.1 Spermophilus citellus | reverse complement strand
AATAACGCCATGAAAAATATTCTTCACCTTCCTGGTTCAGCTGCCTATAATGGAGGGAGGGAGGGAGGCAGTGTGTGTGTGTGTGTGTGTGTGTGTGTGTGTGTGTGTGTATACGTGCCACACACATATCTGCAGGCCTGCTTACACTGGCCAGGCATGTGCACGCATGTGCACACACACATTCTCATAAAGAGACAAAGGCTATTGCTCCTCCAATAGCAGGAGAGGGCAAAGAAACCACAGGACAGATCATTAGCATTTCCCAGTTCCTAATGCTCAGCTTTCACTCAGTATGATAAATAATAATAACCATGTGCCAAGCATTATGTTAGAAACTGAGTATACAAAATGAGCTAAAGTGGACATAATCTTTGTCCTTATAAAACTTTGAGTCAGAGCAGAACAGGTAGACATGAATCAAATAACTGCATAAAGATTTTGTGACTATAAATCCTGATAGATACCACTAAGAAAAGGCATTTATCTGCTATAAGAGCAATGAACAAGGAACCCAGCCTAATCTGAGGTCAGGAACAAACTGGTCTTTGAGTCAAAGAACCAGTAGAGGGTAGAGAGATAAAAGTGACCCACCAGTGAGCAACATCCCACATCAATAGGAAGAAAAAAAATAACATAATTCTTTTGCTGGAGAAGGTTGAAAAAAGGATAGATGAGGAAATGTGATTGGGACACAGACAATGAGAAGAAGGGGAATGTTCCAGACAGAAAGAACCAAAGACAAGTTGGGCAGGAGAGATGGTACATCCGAGATCTGGAAGAAAGTCACAAAAGGAAAAGAGCAAGGGGAGAGTCATGCCAGAAGAGACAGAATCCAGGTCAAGCAGAATATGAATATGGGCCAGGGACACGATGATGGTAGGAGACATTAGCTTTTCCTCTTTCAAAAATTCACTTTGTTTCTATGCAGAGAACTAGTTGACTTGAGGGAAGGAAGATGTTAGGAAGACATTATCAGTTCTCTTACCAGACCTCCACAGAAATCTAGGCAAGAGATTGGCCCAGGAATCTAACACTAATTAGCTGTGTGACCTTGGATAATTTGCTTCACCCCTCTAAGCCTCAAATTCCCCACCTGTAAAATGGCAATAATAATGGTTTTAGTGGGGATTAAATGAGATCATGCCTGTAGAGCACCCGGCCCACTGTAAGCCTTCAATAAATGTTAGCTATTGGTGGTGCTAGAGATGGAGAGAAATAGACAGATTAGAGAGATATAAATAGTCCACCAGCAAGAAATAGCCCTACCTAATTCATCACTGGGACAAGTGAGACACATTTTCTTTGATAGGAGACAGGTCAGAGAGGAATAAATGGGGAAAAGCAATTGATGCCAATCTGAGAAGTTTCCCAAATTTGAAGCAATTCTTGTTCCTTATTATAAGCACTACCAGTAATATTTAAGCTGTGAAAGGTATCTGAGACTATTTAGAAAAGTAATTACTAAAAATTTTCAAGTAATATCTCCAATAAGCTTCACCCAGCAGTAACAAAATGTTACAGAAAAGTAAATAATTTTCCCAAGGTCATGAAGCCAGGCATGGAACCTGGGTTGAACTCCAAGTTGATACCTGCTCCAGAAGGGGGCCCAGTCTCCTGAGTCCAAACACAATCCCTTCCTTCTAGAATCTTTCAAACCAGTCAGAAAAACAAACGGCAACTCCCAAGAAATAAGGTACAATTGAAGTCCAATTCTGTAGTTTACATTGAATATTACAGTGACACTATAAATTGTTTCCATGTTTGGTAAACAGCATCAAACTAATTTTATAGCACTATAAAATAGTTCTTGCCCTTGAACCTAATAACATCCCTTTGAGGGCATTATCAAAAAACATACAGGGAGTTAAATAAACAAAAGCAGCATTATTTGTCAATTGCCAAAGGCAATTGTTATTTACTTTTAAAACAAGTTGGATGATAGGCTATTTGCATATCTGAAACTTCTAAAGCAGTAAGAAAAAAAAATTATCCTCTGTATTAACCACAGACTCAAGGTCTGAGAGCCTTCCTTAATTAAATCAAACTGCTTTGCCACAGCTTTAGGTAAAACCTACTTGTGGGAAGCTTAAAGTAATTGATCCTGAAATTAAGCACTCTTTCCAAATCTGGGCATAGGACTTTTGGTGTTCCTCCAACAAAAAAAACTCACAGAAACCAGAACTGGTTTCCCCCAGCTGATCCTTAAGGGCATCCCCTTTAAACTTGCCAGCCTCCTCCAATAGGAGATAAAATCATGCAGGGGTATGGATTAGCTATCATGTCATTATAGCAGCCACAGCCCGTCTGTTACAGGTAAATTGCTAGGCAATGTAATAACAATGCAGTTTATTTACTGTGCAGGGTGCTTATCTACAGAAATGTTCCCGACAAACAAAGAAAGGCACAGCTAAACACCTTCTCTTTAGAATTACAGAGTGAAGCTATGCCAGCACCTTCAGAGAATAAAAATGCTAAATAATCCCTGTATAAACAGAGTCCCTAAAAACACAAAGCATTTCCTAACAGAGGAAGCAGAAAAAGGCAACCGGTGTCTGAATGTCCACAAGGTCTTTCTCAGGTTCCCATCCCTATCAACTAAATCACATCCCAAGAAGAGGAGGACCCAAAGAATGATCAGGCTAAAGCCAGACTCAGAGTTTGCATTATTATTAAATGAGGAGGAAGAAGAGGGAATCTGCTGATCATCTACCCCTCACCTTTCAACATCATTTCTTTCAATTCTTGAAATGACTCTATAAGGTAAGTCCTACTGTTACCCTCATTCAACAAAAAGGTTCACAGGAAAGAACCTGTGCTCTAAACTCTTTTGACTGGAAATTCAAAATCAGGTCTTCCCCAGTCCAAAACCAGAGCTATCAACCAGTACACTAGACTGTTCTCAAGAACTTGACTGCCTTTTGACTAGGTTTGGACTGAGCATACAGGACTCCTGTCCTCCCTTCCCTGTCAGTGGTGCCCTGATGCACATGTGCATCCCCGGGGGCTCACGCTTTGTGCTCTGCACTGAAGGCCAGGAATATAAAGGGCACTGTTTTACTGAAAACCTAGTAGATGCCTCTAACACGCAGCTTCCCATGAATAGAATAAATGAATTACTGAATGAAGGAATGAAGAAATCCAATTAAGGAGTCCAGGATGCCGCCTGAAGAGACGCAACTGGAATGTGATTGTTCTAAAAGAAAGCTATAACAACTTAATCAATAAGATTAACATATCTGAAGAAAGAATGTGTCCAAAGAAGGAAGGCAGTCTGCCCAGAGTTCAGAAAAATGGAGCACTATTGAATTTGGCAGTGTTTATCCAATTGTGCCCAAGGGAGAGAGGGAGTGTATTTGGTGATCAATAGCAAGATGTTCCAAGATTGTTTAGTTCATGTCAGTAGTCTTGGTAAGCCTACTGTGTGCTGTGCTGTGTAATAGGCACTGTGCTAAACACACACACACACCACAGAGTTCCTTCAGTGAGGAAACTGCAATGATAGTGGCAATAAAACAGCATACAGAGAGTTCTTAAATGCTCAGCTACAAAAGAGGTATGTGAAGGGTATTCATAGAGTATAGACAAAAGAGACTTAGTCCAAGTTGAGGAAGCCTTCATTAAATGACCCTTGAAGCTGTGTTTCAACAAATGAACAGGAGTTTATAAGCTATTAAAGACACACACACACACACACACACACACACACACACAAATGGTAGGCAGGAGAACCAGAAGTTGTTTACATCACAATGGGATAGGGATAAAAGTGTTAGTCAAGGAACAGAAGATGGCATATGCTAAGTACCTGAAATTTGTCCTCAGGGATGCAAGGACCCAGTGAAGGATGTTAGTTGAAGAGTATTAAGATCAACTTGCATTTCTAGAAAGACCTTTCTGGCAAGAATATAAACAATGGTTGTTGGGCTGGGGATGTGGCTCAAGCAGTAGCTCGCTCGCCTGGCATGCGTGCGGCCCGGGTTCGATCCTCAGCACCACATACCAACAAAGATGTTGTGTCTGCCGAGAACTAAAAAATAAATATTAAAAAAATAAAAAATAAATAAAAAAGAAGCATACTAGCTGATAAGAACAACAACAGAGATAGAAAAATAATGCTTATAATGGGAAGTTATCACAAAAGAATAATTACTTGGGCTGGGGATGTGGCTCAACTGGTAGCGCGCTCGCCTGGCATGCTTGCGGCCCGGGTTCGATACTCAGCACCACATACCAACAAAGATGTTGTGTCCACCAAAAACTGAAAAATAAATATTTAAATATTCTCTCTCTCTCTCTCTCTCTCTCTCTTTAAAAAAAAAAAAAAAAAAAAAACAATGGATGTAAATGGGGAAAGGCCAAGGAGGCCTAGACAGCAGTTACGCAGTTACTGTCAAAGTCCCTGATGAAGGAAGGTATGTCCTAGGTCAATGGTCACCAGGATAATGAAGAAGAGTGAAAACTCAATGTTCAGAAGTGATGCTACTGACTAGCCGGATGGGAAGAAGGAAGGTAGAAAACCAGGATCATTCTGAGATTCTGACTTGGATGTGATGTTAATGGTTGAGTAGATGGAAAGGATGGAGGAAAGATGAAGAATCTAACATGATTCTAAGCTTCTGGCTTGAGTGACCAAGTTGACAGTGAAACCATGACCTGATATACGAAATATCTGTCGAGGAGCAGCACATTGGATTTGGAAAAATAAAGAACATGAGTCTGGTTTTGAACATGTTGGGGTACCCCTTGGACACACAAGGGAAGCAGTCTAGAGGGCAATTGGATATGTAACTCTGAAACTCACAAGGGTCATGAGGGATAAAGATAAATATTTGAACATCATAAGCAAATAGTTGGGAGTTGAAACCATGAGAATAAAAGAGATAACCAAGGATGAATAGAAAGGTAGATGGGTGGATGGAAATAAGCTAAATGAGATTATACCACTTTAGCTAGCGTTAATTTTTTTAAAGTTGTAAAACCAATTTCACTTACCAAAAGGAAAAGAATCTGAAGATAGTGAAGGAAAATAAACTTTAGATAAATGTAGGGGGGGGGGGTTGCCATAAAAGGTATTATTTCATAGAAGAGCACTCTAAGTTAAAAACATTTAATAAAAACATAAAGTGGTTAGTCATTTTTAAAAATCATCTTCCTGCTGGAACAGATGAGGAAATCAGTGCTCTTACACCTCCACCCATAGCCCCTGGTAGATATTATAACATTCATTTTCTACCTAGTTACCATAACTTCTACTTTGGCTTAGACTCAGTTCTTATATTTAAATGGATTAAAAGCTTATAGTCCTATACTATGGCTATTCCATTCCTGAGTCCTCTGTTTTGATTACCTCTTTCACGGATGACTCTTGTCAATGAGTAACTTTATTTTCCCAAGAAGTCTTTGTATATTCTATAATTCCTGAGTTTGTTACATAAGAATGTTTACTTCACATTTAACCAACATTTGGCTGGTTATGATATTCCTGAGTCACTCTGTTCCTCAGAAATGTGTAGACATTACTTCATTGAGTGAAAGCCAAAGCATAGCCAGATTTTTTCCTCTCAATAAGTGACTTGCAAAACCCATGTCTTCAACAAAATGGTGGAAGAAAGAAGACTCCATCTGTCAACAGGCTTGGTTCCTTTGTGTTTTGAGATAGACAGATTTCTCTGGCAATAATGAAAGGCAATGTTTAAAAGCTACAAGACTCATTAAATTGTCTCATCCTTCAAGGCTCTGCCCAATGTCCCTCACCATCCTATAAACCTTTCTGCTCCTTCATTTCTAGGTAGAATTACTTTGTGTAATAAGTACATTTAAGTTGCAGGTATGCTTGTTTTCTCACTAAACTATAAAGAGATTGAGAGGGGAACCATGTTTTCTTCGTTGTAACTCCACTTCTTATCACACTACTAAAATTTAGTACAGGCTTAATTTAAATACTTACTAAATAATCTATCTATTCTCACTTTTCCCCTTGCATATTTAAGGGGGGCTCTTTAGTCTCAAACTTCTGCATGCATCAGAATCACCTGGAAAACCAGCTAAACCATAGATGGTTAAGCCCTATCCACAGAGTTTCTGATTTAGGAGATCTAGGGTGAGCTCAGAAATTTGTGTTTCTTACAAGTTCCAAGATGATGCTGATGTTCTTGATCCAGGCATTATGCTTTGAGAACCATTGGCTTAGAGCACCATTAGAAATAGATGGAAAAAATTCCAGAGGCTCAGGAGGCTGAAGCAGGAGGATCACCAGTTCAAAGCCAGCCTCAGCAAAAGTGAGGCACTAAGCAACTCAGTGAAACCCTGTCTTTAAATAAAACACAAAATAGGGCTGGGGATGTGGCTCAGTGGTCAAGTACCCCTGAGTTCAATCCCTGGTACCACCCTACACACAAAAAAAAAAAAAAAGAAGAAGAAGAAGAAGAAGAAGAAGAAGTAGTAGTAGATGGAACAAATCTTTGAAACTAAGCATAAATGAAGATTGGATAATGACTATGTGTACATCCAAAGCCATCAAAATCTAGTGGACCATGTTATCCTTATATCATAAAACTAACCTAAGACCAAAAACGCACACAAGAAAAGATGTTTTATGATGTTTCTCATTAGTTTTTCTTTCTTGATTCATTTTATCACTCATGAATAAGTACCTTTAATCACTGTTACTATGATTCTGTAAGTATTATACTTTCTTAATAATTCTCATTAATTCAATGGTCAGGTGGGAGTATAAGCCCATAGGAAATTCATGTACTTTAAATCAAATTCTCTTTCAAAATAAAATAATAATGATCACTTAAAAATTCATCTCTCTCTCTTATTCTGTTTTCTCAGGCTTTTTATTCTCCTCCTGCCTTCTTATCTCCCATTGCACATATCACAATGGTGATTCTCACTGTATCAAGACTTTGCAAGCCACCACACATCCTTGCCATTTAGTCACTGGAGACGATGGTCTGTGGCTCCCAGACTTCTAGCAACCTCTAAGTGGTGATTTTTGTACTCCTTTCCTTAAAGGGTTTAACTTCTCTGAGCACTAAATCTTCCCTGGGGTTTCTGCACGCTAAAGGTTTTGCAGTACACTAAAGTTGCATCGCAGTGCCACCTAGGGTCGGCTTCTGGTAAAGACCCAGAGCCAATCAATTCAGAACACTCAATTGAACACAGTTGGCTAAAGGGAGGTACAGCCTTTCTAGATTCTAATGGACTCTGTCTCTATAAGAATATGTTCAGTATAAGGCCAAGGAGGCCTCCCATCTGGTATTCCATCTGGACCTATGTCATCTTAAACTATCATTTAAAGTGATGTCATTGGCTTGATTTTTTTGCTTCAACTTAGAATTTTAACTTTGAAGGGTTGTATCTAAAACAACTCCATAGCAAGAGACTTTCAGTGGTGAAGACATGGAAAGGAGAACATGAAAGCTCCCAGTTCTGCCTCTCATGGTTGAGACTGAATTTTATTGAGATCCGTGGGTTAAGACAATGCTTAGCCTGGTTAAGAAGCCAAATTGCAATAGAAAACTTGTGTGCTCTGCATCCAGCAAGCAGCAAGCCACATTAGAAGCCAAGGGTCCATTAGCTCTCATTTAATGTTTCTTCTCAGGCAGATAAGTATAGGCATCAAACACTCCGACCCTTTTATGATACATAAATCATAGGTCAGTGCCTTCCATGGAGATTCTTGTTTGCTAAGTGAGATAGTTACACCAGGAGAAAGAAACAACATTTCAACACACTTAGAGACCCAAGGGGATGAGCTCATTGCACAGGGCAGAGCCAGGAATTTGTTCCTGCAATTTAATGATTAAAACCTTTATCCTGCTTGAGAACTGGAGTATTGTGAACCTCCCACAGACAGCAGATTGCACCTAGAGCTGCCCTTGATCCCAGCCATTATCTTCTTTCTCTGAGGGATTGTCTTCCACAGACCATGCTAAAAGGGGAGCAGGATATGAAACCCCATCTCTTGGCCAACCACTGACTGAACTGAGTTGGACCCTTTTTCCACACTGAGTCTGCAGAATCTCTCTATTGAGAGAGATCCATTTATACTAACAGGCCGAGAGACAGAGGCCTGGGAGCTGAACCATGTTAATCATGGGGTCCTAAGTAAAGGTCCATGAACATGGGCTGCACAGGTGGAACTGTCCTGACTTCTGCCATTCCTAGGCCTACTGGTGCTGCTTTCTGTGGATTCCATGATCCCTATGCCCAAAATCAACTGGAATGGATTAGGCTCTTTAGTACTCAAATTGCTATCTAAGAAACCCTGAACATTAGACAGAACACACATCTAATCCAAGTTGGGATTTCCACCCGCTACTTCACTCTGTTGGGGCAATATCTCCACATTCTGCACTCAGTCCACCAATACTCCTCTCCCCTAGCCAAAGGCAGGAGTTGGCTACCCCTTCAGGGAAGGGGTGAGGTCATGGGAAAGCAGTGGGGACCAGAGTGTAGTCCACAAAATGCTACCCACCCACAATCTGTTATTGGCCTGCAACAAGAAAAGCACAGAAACTGGTGAGTAAGTGTTTGGGAACTATTATAATAATTTTTCAGAACAATTTAATATCTATCAAATCTAATTTTAAAACTCAAAGCTTGTATTTCCTATGTCTTTTCTTTTTCCATTTCTAATATTTTACTCTTATTGTATTTTACAAAAATACAACAAAAAATTATCAGTGCATAAAAGGTTGGAAATTTAAGAATATATATGCAAGTCCTTCATTGCCAATAGTTTGAAGAACACTACTTTAAATTCCCCTCCCTACTCTGGTCCAGGCCCCTTGGCCATTCAACAAGCACAAAATCACTTGAAGAAGACAGGGATGCAGCTATCCCTTCTCTCCAAGGAAAAGAGATGACTCAAGCAGAAGCAAAGCCTATGGTTTCCGTCTGACTCTGAAAAGGACCCATCCTTATTATACCAGAAGTAGGGTCTTGGACTTAGGTTCAATTGCTCCAAATGTTCTAGTGTAGAAAAGTCTATAAGACCCACAACACCCTGATTGAGTTTAGATCAAGTATTCCAAGCAAGCCCGGAGGTATTTTCAAAAGCAAACTTTGGGGTTGCATCTAGAGGTGAGTCAAATGGCCCAAGTAGACTTCTAATACCTCTAGTCAGTGCTTCTTTGTGCCATTTCCCAAAAAATCCTCCCACACACACACACACACACACTTCATTCCTCCCTGGATCTCGTCAACTTCTCTGGGAAGCATCACCTTCTCCTGCAGCCAGCAGCAAGAGCACAGGTGTGGAGGTTGCATGGCTGACACATTTCTTCATACAGATTTTGACTAGGATCTGCTTCATCCTCTCCAAAAGAGAAAGCCACCTGAGATGGGGGTTAGCCTTCAGGCTATACCCAAGCCTTTCAGCTCTAAATTCTCTTTGTGTATATCCAGAAAAATGAAACATTGACATGGAAATATCTTTTCTAAAAGAAAAATCTGTGTCTCTTTAACACATAAAAATAGAAAAGTATAAGAAGAAGAGGAGAGAGGAATAAATGGAAAGTGAGAGAAAAAGAGGTTGGAAGGGAAAAGAAAGGTAAAAGGCTGTAAATTCCATGAGGGCAGAGACCAGGTATGTGTCCCAGTGCCTAGGGCAGTGCTGGGCACATAATAACTCTCAACAAATGTGTTGAATGAATAACAAAAAGAAGAAAAGTTGACATGGGAGCAAAGAGGGAGAAGCCAGAAAGCAGGTGACAACCCTGCAGACTCCTCCTGGCCTTCTGACAAGGACTGGCTGCTGACCTCCAGCCCCGGAAGTGAGAGTTCAGCCACAGGGGGCAGGTGCAGCTGGGCAGGGTGATGGCTGTAGCACACGTACGGCTTCTTTGAAGCAAGAATCCCTGCAGGTCCCCTGCTCTTTCATTTTCTCACCTTAAATACATTGTTTTAATGCAGGGATGAGTCAATGATTTCATCTGAAACAATTCCCAAACAGGATGTGGCGTCTCAAACAGCTCCTGGGTCCTTGGCAATCATCATGTGCAGGTGTTTCATGCAAGTGTGTGGTGGCACGTACCGTGCTGAGACTCAGTGAGCATGGAGCAAAGGCCTGGAGAGCAGCCCAGGGCACAGGGGGCTTGTGGTACTGAGCCCTATAGCATCCCCTGTGTTCCAGGAATTGGACTTCTTCCCCAAAGCCTCTCCCTGGCCTCTTGCTAACCTCACTTCCAGCCCCAGTGTTTAGTATAATAGAAATTCAGTTGTCACTCTTGTTATTTCTATAACTCATCAGATTTATTAACTTTTTAAAAATGTATAGCCCCCCAAAAAGAAAATTAACCTGTGGCAAACTAAATGGAAGAAAGAATGAAAGCTATCTATACCAACATAAAAACCCAGGATGAACTTTTACTCACATGAGCCAAAACAAACATAAACACTGATAGAACTGAATAAAAGTTTTGTCAATAAAAATCAGTGCACGTGCATGCGCACGCATGCGCACACATACACACACACACACACACACTTTAAATCTAAGTTATTAAGGGTAAAATAAAAACAAGAGGCATGAGCATAAAGTAATACCTCCAATGTATAAACTTTATACGTAGCCCTGGACAGAGTTAAACAGAGTTATATGATCTAAGAGATATGAAAACGTATGTCTAAAGGGACATTTATAGCAATATTATTCACAATAGCTAAAAAGTAGAAAAAATTCAGGTCCATCAATTGATCAATGGATAAAGTATCCATATATTGTAATATTATTGAGCCTCTCCCAGCCTCTTCCTCATTCCTCATAAGGAGGAATGAAGTACTGATACATGCTACAACATGGATGAAATAGAAACACATTAAATGAAAGAAGCCAGACAACACAATGGATCCCAGTATTCCTTTTCTTCCTCTTCCCCCGCCCCCTTCCTTTTACTTTTTAATGTTCCAAACAGGAAAATCCATAAAGACGGAAAGCAGATTAGTGATTATACAGGATGAGGAAAGGAATAGCAGGACTGGGGAGGAGGGAGAGCCAAGGGGTTTGGGATTTCTTTTTAGGGTAATAAAAAGATTCTAAAATTGACTATAGTAATGAATGATCAACTTTATAAATATACTAAGAGCTAGTAATCATATATTTTAAATGGGGTGAATTATATGGCATATGTCCATGTAAAGAAAGCAATTAAAAAAAAAAGCAGGGGTACCCAAGCAGAAATAAGAAGGGTAGGGTGTGGCCAATGGATTTTTGACCCCTTCTGGCAAGCAAAGGGTTAAGAGAACATGCTAATGAAGTCCTGCAATGCCCAGAGTGATTTCTTCATATTCCTTTCTTATGGGGGCAGGGAGATACTAGGGGGCCAAACAGTACAGAGCCCTGCACATACTAGGCAAGCCTTCTACCATTGAGTCACACCCCTTTGAGGCTCCTGCTCCACAGCTTCACAGAAAGCCATAGGAAGGAATCTCTAATATAAATGACTGATAAGTAAAGCATTACCTCCTAGAGAGAGATATTTATATTTTCATATGACAACCACAGAAACTTAGAATATTTGAGCCTTAGGAACAAACTCTCCTACTGCATTTTTGTGTGCTCTGTGGAGACTTTCAGAGCTATGAAGCCGGATCCAAGAAGGCAAGGGGCTCAGGGCATGTTACAGATTTTAGAAATTTTTTTTCTTCATTTGATTTGAACCATTTAAATAAAATGCTAAGTAAACACAATTATGGCTAAACCCTTGGCCACCCAGGAAGAAGGAATTATCCCAACCACTCAGCCCTGAAGTTTTGGGAGAACTGACATTTGTGCTTTTCCAAACCACAATGTACCGTGAGCCCCACATTCTCCTTTGGTGAGTTTCACAAAGCCATTCTAGAACTTCCAACACACAGGGCAGCTGCCTCTCTCCACCTCTGAACATTACCCCAGACTCTTCTCAAGACTCTTCCTGATGTGAAGTGTCCTACCATAATCTATAATTCTGTTCAAGGTATGGCAAGCTGATGCAGAGCAATGAATGGCCAGGGTCAAACATGGCCCCCAACACAAGAGTCTCTAGGAAAGCCTTCTGAACCTGGCCCTGAATGAGACTGGTCTCCTCTCTGATTGGTAACAAATTGTTTTCATAAATAGGCCAGGAAAGAGGCCAGAGGAAAAACACACATAAGTTTGTCCACCAGTCACATGTTCTTACACACACAGGAAATTAAGAACACAGCAGAATCCCGGGACCTCCAGCCAAACAGCTGAACTATTATGAGGCTAGAAACTCTAAACACTCACGCACAAGCACACACACACAACATACACACAACACACACACACACACACACACACACACACACACACACACAAGAAAGTAAAAACATACTACCTGGTAAACTATCAGGTTTTCTTGCCCTTCGCTAAGGCCCAGAGTGATCACCTTGATCAAGGTAGCATAAAAAGCCCCAGAGGATCAGTATCTGGGAAGTCTATAATTTCTATTTGCAATTTTTATTTGAATTCTATCTCAGAGCCCAGTTGCTGTGGAGACCTTTCTCACAACCTGCCTTACCAAAAGCTAGAATTGGTGCCTAGCAAAGGTTGTTACAAATGACCTCCATTTGGTAACTGCTTCAAGAAATTGATCAGTTAGTTGGGCATGATGGCACATGACTATAATCCCAGTAGCTTGGGAGGCTGAGGCAGGTGGATTGTGAGTTCAAAGTCAGCCTCAGCATCTTAGCGAGGCCCTAAGTAACTGAGCGAGACCCTGTCTCTAAATAATACATAAAAAAATTGGCTAGGGATGTGGTTCAGTGATTAAGTGCCTCTAGGCTCAATCCCAGGAACCAAAAAAAAGGGCAATTATCAAGAATATAAGCAACAATAAATGTTGTCAAGGATATGGGGGGAAAGGCACACTCATAAATTGCTGGTGGAACTGCAGATTGGTGGAACTGCAGATTGGTGCAACAGTTATGGAAAGCAGTATGAGATTCCTCAGAAAACTTGGACTGGAAATACCATTTGACCCAGCTATCCCACTCCTCAGTTAATACAGAAAGGACTTAAAACCAGCATACTATCATGACACAGCCACATGAATGTTTATAGCAGCTCAACTCACAATAGCTAAACTATGGAACCAACCTAGGTGTCCTTCAACAGATGAATGGATAAAGAAAATGTGGTATATATACAATGGAGTATTACTCAGTCTTAAAGAAGAATAAAATTATGGCATTTACTGGTAAATGGATGGAGCTGGATAATATTATGCTAAGCGAAATAAGCCAATCCCAAAGAACCAAAAGCCAAATGTTTTCTCTGATATGTGAATGCTAATTCACAATAAGGGGGTAGGGGCTAGGGAAGAATACAGTTATTTTGGACTAGGCAGAATGGGGTATGGAGATGGGACATTATTACTCTATGTACATATATGACTACACAACTGATGTGATTCTACATCATATACAACCATAAGAATGAGAAGTTATACTCCATTTATGTATGATGTGTCAGAATGCATTCTACTGTGATCTATAACTAAAAAGAACAAATAAAAAATAAATTGATGAGTTAGCTAATTAAGTGAATAAATTAATGGTTTCAGAAGTAAAATAACTTTGAAATCAAGAATATTATAATTCAGTCTTCTCCATTTTTATAATTTATCCATCATTTATTGAGGACCTTTTTAATATAGTTTTAACATTATAGAGCTTGAAAGGGACCATAGGTTCTATTCACTTCTATTAAGTTTAAACTCTTACCTATAGCAATATCCCAGAAGCCCATAAGGCCATGCAAGGGAACAGGTTGAGGCCAAGGGTAAAGATATCTAAGATCCCCATTACCATTCTGGTTAGTATATTAGAACAAGGCTAGCTGCTAAAACAAATAAACCTCCAGATTTCATATTTGAATGGCTTAGCAACTCAAAATTTTATTTTTACTTATATAACTGTTTCAGTGAGGATGCTCTGGCCTGCAAGTGGCACTTTGCCACCAGAAGTTAGGCTCTTTCTATCTTGTGGCTCCTTATCCCCAAGACCCCTGCCAGGAAACAGGCACATGAGAATAGAGAGCATACCTGCTTCTTACCCACTTTGACCTGCATGTGGGTCAAGATCTTAGCATGAAATTGAAGCCCAGGACAGATAATCTGATAGAGGCAATTTAATACTGGCAATAGCAAGAACAGAAAAGCCTAAGAGAGGATATGAGGCAATCTAGAGATTAGCATCAGCAGGAAGCTACTCCCACTCCTGTTTTATGCTTCATTTACTCCTTTGAACCACAGAGAGGGCTAATGGACAACTCAGACCATGGGAAAAGGGGATTGTTCATTAAGAGCTGAGACCACAGAGATGTCACCTGCAGCCACAAGATCTGGCCTAAAATGACCTTTTCTCTGTTTTTCCCTTCCTCTCTTCCTCTAATATCCTGCCAGTGCCTCCACTGGCCCAATCTAGCCAGAGTGAGACAAGGAAGTCTAGGAAACTGCAGTTGGCAGGAACCAATCCCCTACAGAGGGGGCAGAGCAGGAAGTAGATCTGGGGTCAAAGAGGCGAATGACAGAAAAAAAAATCCTAAAATAGCACACAGTACTTTTGCTCACATTCTATCATTAGAGGACACACTAAGAAGCAAGGAGTGCTGAGGAATGTTCTTGGCAGGGAACTACTTGTCAATAACATAATGGAAGGAGGAACACAAACAAAAAATGGAAGGCTAGCCATCTCTGCCACAGTTAGCGTGACTAGACTTTCAGTGACTCTGTTAGACCTAGAGAACCAGGAGTAGAGGAAAAAGAGAAGTTGACAGCAGCTGCTTGGTGCTCCTGAGAAGAAGGGGCTTCTTGCAGGTATTAGAACATCTAGAGAGTCCTGGCTTCTTCTGTTGATATCAGAGGAACTTTGGGATGAAACGGGCAGGGATAGGGATAGAAGCACAAAAGAATTAGTAAACAAGCCATATTTGGCTGCCACCTTCATGGACTCATGACTCTATTAGGAGTTGCACAATGAATCCTGTGTAGAAAAGGAGCGGAGCCCTAGGATGAAGAGTAACAGATCAGTTTGCTCTCAACACTCTCTCAGCTGCCCTGCTTCTACTTCAACTCCAAACATTTATTTTTAGGTCCAGCTTCCTCTGCCATCATTTTAGAGGTATGCTTACATTCTTAGTTCCTATATTTATATTCCAATGAATACAGATGACTTCCCACTCTTTAATCTTCCAACACAACAATGCATTCACATAAACTGTATTTCTCCTGCACTCCTGAACCTCCAAGTAAGTAGGCTTGAGGCCCCCCTCCACATCATCCAGAGCAGTTCCACTTGTACCTGTTTTAAATATGTAGCTAATTTGAATTAAAAGTTTCACAAAGCCACGTATTCATTCCTCCTTTTACATGTGAGAAAGGAGAAGTCCAGTGAATCAAGGAGACTTGCCTGAGATCATATAACTAGTATGATCATACAACTAGCATGATCAAGGAGATCAAGGCCTGTCGAGGAGACAGGCCTAGAATGTAGGGTCCCAACTCCACTTGCTACAATTCTTCTCAGGAACTCTTAACAAGAATAACTTCTCCAACATACATTCCTTATGGAAAGTGCCAAGAAATTCTCTGCCCCTGGAGATTACAAAGGTGTCCGTTTCCTTGTTAATTAGGACTCCTTTGATTGCAAGTGACAATTATCCATTGAGATAGCTTAGACCAAAAAAGGGGGGCTCAGGGAACCCAGGAAGGAATACAGCCAAGTCCCAGGTATGTGTTTGAACTAAGAATTCAGACAACTTTAGAAATCTCTCTCCACATCCTCCTTTGGCTTTTCTGCACATCAACTCATCTTCTGCTTTCTGCAGACAATATTTTTCTACTTTGCTGCTTTAACTATTCACATAGCAGAAGACAGGGTCCTACCAGTCCCCAGGTTTATCTCCTAGGCACCTGGCTCACTCACACTCTTTTTCTTTTTTTTTTTTTTTTTTTTTTTTTTTTTGCAGGGGGGTTGTCAATTTTAATTGGATATCTATTTATATATGATAAAATGTAGTATTTAAGTATCTAATTCATGAGTTTTCATAAATGTATACAGTCACACAGTGATAATATTTAAAATATAGAAAATTTCCATCATCCCCAAAGTTCCTCTGAGCTGTTATCAATTAATCCCATCTACCAGCATTTAGCCCTGGAATCACTGATGTTTTTCTATTCCTAGCTATTTAGCTTTTCTAGAATCTCATAAAAGTGAAGCCATACCATCTGTAGTATGACTTTTTTCACCCAAGATAATGTTTTGGAGAGCCCATTGCTGTTCTGGATATTGGTAGTTAGTTCTTTTGTGTCACACAGTAATATGACATTGTGAAAACATACCACAATTTGTTTATCCATTGTTGATGGACATTTGGATTGTTTCCAATTTGGGGCTATTATGAATCAAGCTACCATGAACATTCATGTACAGGTCTTTATGTGAACATATATCAATGTTTTCATTTCTCCTGAGTAAATACTTAGAAATGGGATTAGTGGGTCATATTTTAAGTGTATGTTTAATTTTATAAGAAACTCAAACTGCTTTCCAAAGTAGCCATACCAGCCCATGTTTCTCCAGTAGTGCATCAACATTCCAACAGCTTCACATCCTGTCAAACACTTGGTGTGGCCTGTCTTTTTAAGTTTAGCCATTCTCATAGATAACACCATGGGATCCCACTGTGGCTTTAATTTGTATTTTCTTAATAAATAGTGGTGTTTAGCATTGACTCATGTTTTTATTTGCCATTCATAGTTCTTCTTTGGTGAAGGGTTTAACTCTTTGTCAACTTTTGGAGGGTTGTTTGTCTTCTTATTAAAAAAATTTTTTATTAATAATTTTCTACATATTCTAGATTTGAGTCCTTTATCAAATATGTGTTTTGCAAACAGTGTCTCTGAGACAGTGGCTTGTCTTTTGCTTTTCTTGTTAGCATATCTCAAAAAGCAGCTTTTCATGTTTATGAAGTCCAATTTATCAAATTTTTTTCTACTATGGCCCCTACTTAGTACATCCTGTCAAATAAATCTTTGCCAAAGCCAAGGACACAAAGATTCTCTAATGCTTTCTTCTAGAAGTTTTATAGCTTTCCATGATCCACTTTGAGTTCATTTTTATCTATGGTGTTTATCTCACTGTCATTCACATTCTTTCTCTCTCTCCCCCAAACCTAATTCTCTGAGGTAGGATGCTGACCAGTGAGCTTGTAAGTTAATCTATATGGCCAGAGCCAGAGAAAAGTCTTGACCCCAATTTGATCACATGCCAGCTCTGGTCCAATCAATATGTCCAGAGCTCTACAGCCCTGTGCAAAATATGGCTGCCAACAGGCCTATGTGGTCAGGGAGAGGGCAAAATCAGTAACCAGAGAATGGGGATTTACTGTAGGTCAGAAAGATAACCTAACATGTGTTCATTTACTCTACAATCTGTCTCTGCCCATTTTAAGCAATTAACTTGGAATACTATAAGACTTCCTATCATTATCAATTTTATCAATTTTCAAACATTATTTTCCATACTGCCCAACAAAGTCCTAGTCCTCCTTCCATGCCTAATCTACTGAACCCCACTGCCATTGTGAAGCTTTTGGGGACCCCTCAGACAGTTAGCACTACTGCAGGATTTAATACTTATTTGTTTCTCCAATAAACTGTTAGCTCCTATGAGCAACAACCTTAATTTTGTCTCTATCTCAAAGGCAAGTTTACCTCATGGGACACAATATTTTGTGGTAGTTTTTTAATATCAGACTTATCCTATACTATTCATCAAATATTGTTTAGATAATGAGAGAAGGACAACTTTGAAGACTCTCAAGTGAAGAAATTACCTTGTAGTTTTGGGGTTTGTTTGTTTGTTTGTTTGTCTGTTTGTACCAGGGATTGAAACCAATAGCGCTTAACCACTAAGCCACATCCCCAGCCCTTTTCACTTTTTATTTTGAACACAGTCTCACTAAGTTGCAGGACCTCACTAAGTTGCTGAGGCTGGCTTTGAACTTGTGATCCTCCTGCCTCAGCTTCCTGAGTCACTGGGATTACAAGCATGTGCCACAACACCCAGCCCTCACATATTTTTTTACAAGAAAAATTCTTACTAGAGATTGATGGCTGATTCACACTCAATGAGGGGAAAAAATAAAGGTAGAGAATCCAATATCAATCTCACTCTGACTTTTCACCCTTGCCCAGGGGAAACATAATTCAAATGCCTCTCTGCAGACATGATTTACGGTGTTGAACTGAGTCCCTCTTGCTAAGGAGGAGTTAGCATCATCACTAAGAAGTCCTGAGATCAGCGGAATCCAATAATTTCACACCATGCTTATTAACCACACAATTGTTACTTTGTTAGACCAGATGTTAAGAGAATAGCAAATATTAAAAGGAGGGTCTGTGGTAATAAACTATGATAAATGAAACATTTTGAAAATTTTATAAAGAAAAGTTTGTCCTTCAAGTAGAGGTTTCTAGATAGGATTTAAGGTAGGAATTACCAAGGAGCAAAATGGGAGCTAATTGGATCAGAATAATAAGTTTAAATAAAAAATGCTATTAAGAAAATTTTTCTGTGGCTGGGTTTGTAGCTCAGTGGTAGAGCACTTGCCTAGCATATGTGAGGCACTGGGTTCAATTCTCAGCACTACATATAGATAAATAAAATAAAGGTCCATCAATAACTAAAAAAAGAAAAGAAAACTTATCTGAATTCTGATGGTACTAAATATAGACAAAAATTTACAATTGCCACACATTCTTTGATTTAAAAATCTAACACTTTAGATGTTTAGTACAGATCCTCTAAATAAAAGAATATATAGGCAAAGGGAAGCAATTTCCAAAATAAAGCCTTTAAATAAATCTTAAGTAATGGTGAAAAGTGTAGATATCCTACTTCCACTTCAAGTGCCAAAGGAGGATCTATAAAGGATTCAGAAAGACTCCAGAGCATGTAGAAAGAGCAGTGGCACAGCCTTTTCAGGGTTCCCATCATTCCGTAGTCCCTATGCCCCCAACCTTGCTTCCCACTGAGCCCGCCCCAGTATGCTGCATATTTGGGAGATCCTGCTGAAGGCTTCCATGCACATGAACATAAAAATGGGGAAACAAAATGGCTTCTTGATCTTTTCATTAAAGGACAAATGACTTCAAATTTAGAGACTAGATTAACAACTCATGGGAGAAAAGGCAGAGGAAAAAGAAAGAGAAGGAAGGAAGGAAGGAAGGAAGGAAGGAAGGAAGGAAGGAAGGAAGGAAGGAAGGAAGGGAGGGAGGGAGGGAGGGAGGGAGGGAGGGAGGGAGGGAGGGAAGAGAAGAGAGAAAGAAAAAATAGGAGCGAGAGGGAGAGAGAGAGCAAGAAAGCACTGGGGATTGAATTCAGAGGCAATTTACCACTGAGCTACATCCCCAGCCCCAGTTGTTGAGGCTGGCCTCAAACTTGTGATTCTCCTGCCTCAGCTTCCCAAATCATTGGAATTACTAGTGTGTACTTCAATATGCAATAAGGGCTTCACTTTTTTACCCATTTATGCCTGGGTTATGTACAGAACTTGTATTTGATTTATATTTCCTATGATTTTTCTATCAGTTTAGGGAGTAGTAAAGAGAAATAAGTTCTAAGTTAATAGGGCTCATATAACAAAATCCAGCAAACAGAAAATTTTATATACTTATTACTGCTATATGCTTTTTCCTGCACAAACTTAGTCCCCATTTTTGTAAACTGAATTTCAGAGAGAAAAAAATATAGAATCCTATTTAAGTAATTGCTATTTTAGAAGTCCCTAAAGTTTATTAAAATTTCATATTTATATATTTTGTCCACTCTTACTAACTGGTAGGAATATTTACTGTTCAAATTTTATAATGTAGATAATTTATTTACAATAGTGATTCTCACACTGACTCTGGGAGCTCTGGGAGATTCCTAGAACTCAGACCCACTGAACAGTCAGCAAACATGTGTTACTGCTACCTCTGAGATCTCTGGACAGGTAACTGGCACTTCTGTTTCCAAATAGAAATAGCCACCTGAATAGCTACCGAAAGTTCTTCTTTTTCCAATTATCAAAAACCTCCTGTCTTACACCAAAAAGTGCTATGGATAAGTGAAATTGCTTAAATATGATGGGCCAACAAGCTCTTTTGTTTATTTGTTCAAATTTTATATCTGTCCTATAAAACCCAACCGCAAGCAACCTAACCAAAAGTTAATTTGGTTAGGAGATACAGAAATTGTACTTGACTTTGTCAAAATGAAAGAATTGAGTTGATATAAAAATTTGATTGAAAAATATTGATACTGGTTACCAATATATATTTTTCAAATATTATTAATTTTGAAGCTATCCTTCTTGGGTAATTTTGAAGCTATCCATCTTGAGAATTATTGAAAGTTTTTTTTCCTATTTTAAAAAATTCAAGCTTTTTGTTTGTTTGTTTTTGTTTTGCAATGCTGAGAATTGAACCCAGGGCCTCAGACATGCTAGGCAAGGGTTCTACTGCTGAGCTACATTCTCACCCTCCAGTTCATTTTCAGATAATCATTTCTTCTCTGTTCCATTTATGACAGTGGAAATTTAAAACCACTTAAGTGTCTCATGATAGAGAATGAGTCCCACACTTGAGCTGCTAAGAAAATCCATGACCACCAACCTTAGGTAGCAACTTACTTCGTTTTCACCCCAATCCTACCTCTTCTACTCTCCCTCTCAACAGATAACTTTACTTCCTTTACTTTCAGAGCAATTAGAAAACATCAGGCCTGAAGCTTCATAGACCTCCTAGATCATCTAAACCTTGCCCACATCCTTCTGTCTCAGCAATGAAAAGATGCTGCTTTTACCTAGGACTGTTCCTCCTGTGCTCTGCAGCTTGTGTTTTGTGCTCAAAAGTACCTGCCTCCCCAACCCTGTCTGTCTGTCTCTCTCTCTCTCTCTCCTCTCTCTCCTTTCTCCTCTCTCAATCCCTATACCATCTAGCCCTTCTCTACTCAATCAGCACATAAAGTTAGTCACAAGTCTCTTCATCCTAAAAGACATTAGGAACTTTCAACTTGACCTGCCCCTCCAACTCTACTCCTTCCTGCCCTTTATAGACAAATTTCCATATGGAGTCATTAGCATCAGCAATTCCTTCTTCTATCTCCTCTATTCCCATTTTCTCCTTAACTGGTTCCAGTCTGGCTTTAGCTAAGATTGTCAAGGTCAATGGCTATAACACTTTGTCAAGTTCAATGGAGATCTTTTCATACTTACCTTACTTGACTTCTCTGTAGCATTGGTTGCCAACTTCTTATCAAAACTCCATTTCCTTAGCTTCTATGACAACTCTCCTTTCTGACTTTTCTCTTCCTTCTACAGTTACTCCTGAGTCTCCTCTGATGGCTCTTCACTACCTACTCACCCTTTTGAAGATCACTGTTTCCCAACCCCTCTTCTTCAGACTTCTGCTCTTCTTCCTCTATACAGTCCCTGACCCACCGTAGCCCATCTTTATCCTAATGAACTTTAAAAGAATATAATAGTTGAAGATGTGGACATTGACTTTGAATTCCTTGTTTCATCTCTCACTACCTGTTTTTCCTCCAACAAGCAACTATCAAGAGCCTCAGCTTCCTTGTCTGCAAAATGGAAGTAACAATTCCCATGTCATGAAGTTAATGTGAGAACCAAGTGTAATAATGAATATGAACAATTAGCATAGTGCTTTGGAATGCACTAATAACTAGCTCACTAAATGTTATCTATTATTATCATGCACTGAGCACCAAAATATCCAGAAGGCTCAAAAAGTATAGCTCATTGTCAGTAATAATATAACTTCAACCAAAAGATGGTGCAAAGCATCTCTTTCCCTTTTATGTCCCTCCAGTTCATACACAGTCATTCTTGGATGGGAACATAGGATGCTCTTTGCTAGCTCTTCAATCATCTTCCCTTTTCTACCCTTCTGTCCTCTGTCAGGGTTCCAGTTCCACCATACCAGCATGTCCCCATGTGGTCTGGATCATTTCTGTCTCTCTTTTTGGTGAGCACCCACAGCCCTTCACAAGAGCAGTTCTGGGTTTCCAGAGTCTTCCATGTGGGACCCACAAACCCATCTCTAGCTAAGAATGACTGCCTCTCACAGCATAACTTGAAGTGTTTTCCATATTATAAGATCCTGTACATCTGGAGTAAGAATTTGCAGGGCCAAAGAATGTGAAGGGGACAGAGAGGCTTATTCTGCCATCACATTATTATTTATTATTGGTCCATCAGAGTTAATAAATATTATATATGTAGTAAACTGCATTTAGACCAAACATCTCCCTGTTCTTTAAACTAGAATACATAGTAGCCAAATTTGTAACTGTTTAAATGTCTTATTATACCTTAAACTCAATATTTCTAATATTAAATTATCTTTTCTCCCCAGACAATTCTTCTATTATATTTACCACTTACCTAGATGTACCAGCCAGGAACCTATGTACCTTTCCAGCCTCCTCCTTATTTCTTATCCCCTCATCCACTTCAATCTGTTCTTCATGAACAGATTGTTGTCCCCACAATTATCATAACTCAGAGTCTTGCCCTACACTAGTTTATTTCTGAATTAGAATACCCACCTCTGGTTACTAGAGCAATCTATATTTATCTCTGTGCTGGTTCTATCAGGCTGTGGAAGAACTGTGGGCCTCAAACACAAGAACTTCATGTTCTCTGTGTCTAGGAGAAGGCCTAAAATCTAGGAAGTGTGCACTAAATAGCTGGTAAAAAAGTAGGGAGGGAGGGAAGAAGAGAGGGGTGGATACAAGAGAGGAAGGGAAGAGAAAGAGAAATAGAGGACAATTATTAATCTTACAATCTTTTTCTTTTTAAACGGCAGAAGAGATGATTTA
Organism: Spermophilus citellus; assembly: GCF_964194105.1. NCBI lineage: Eukaryota > Metazoa > Chordata > Mammalia > Rodentia > Sciuridae > Spermophilus > Spermophilus citellus. The sequence continues at coordinate 182,128,648 of NC_138185.1, read as the reverse complement.
TTGTACACGCATTACACTGGCTACAGTAGAGAAATGAAGTAATCCAGAATGCCAAAGATCCTAGGCAAAAGTACTAACAGGAGTTGTTATGAGCAAAGTGGGTCTTCTCTCAGAGTTGTTCTTGACAATGGGATGGTAATATAAGTTCTAAATCCACTGAGATAAAATCTGGATAGTAGCAAGCAGTGCAACAACTTGAACCAATGTCCCCAGCCTCTTATTTCTACTCCTTTGGCCTCCACCGCGCACAAATTAGTTTACGTGGGCCTCTGTCTCATCTTTCTTCTTTTGCACTTCAGCCTGCACACTTGCTTCTTCCTCCACTTGACTATCAAGGTGCAAAGGTTTCCAAGAAGATGGCACTAAGACAGAGACAACAATCTTTTTCTTTCAAGAACTATTTATGAGCTTATATTTGGGGGGCCAAATACTCAGACCACACCTGCTCTCCCTCTTCTGTCAGGTTCAAGTTACTCTGAGGGTTAGGGCTTCAAAGCATTGTGAAATCACATAAATAATTGTTTTACAAATGACAGAGAGAAAGGAGAAATTGCCTCTTAATGTTTCTCCCTTTACCTTAAATATTCCCTACTCTATTTTATCCTGCATGTTCAATCCCTTCAGGTTTTATTGGACCTTCTTCTAAGCTTCTGATCCTGGCTGTTTGCTTCCTCTATGGCTTGTTATTCTCCACAGGGAAAAGCCTATATGGAGAACCAATGGCAGGAAAGGTAACCAAAGACACTAGAACAGACACAACACACAATGTTTAACACGGAGTAGCGTCCCAGCAATGACAATTCTGTCTCTCCAATTCTTCATTGCCCACTACATCTTCCTGCCTTTGATATTAAGATTATTCTGCATTGAGATGCTTGAAATTTCTTCTTAACTAGCCCAGTAAATTTTCACCCTTTTCTGCTAGTAGGACTGCAAATTGGTGGAGCTAATATGGAAAGCAGTATGGAGATTTCTTGGAAAACTGGGAATGGAACCACCATTTGACCCAGCCATCCCTCTCCTCAGTCTATACCCAAAGGACTTAAAATCAGCATACTACAGGGACACAGCCACATCAATGTTTATAGAAGCACAATTCACAATGGCTAAACTGTGGAGCCAACATAGATGCCCTTCAGTAGATGAATGGATAAAGAAAAAATGTGGCATATATACACAACAGAATATTACTCAGCAATAAAAGAGAATAAAATCATGGCATTTGCAGGTAAATGGATAGCATTGGAGAAGACAATGCTAAGTGAAGTTAGCCAATCTCAAAAAACAAATGCAAATGTGTTCTCTGATATAAGATGACTGACTCATAGTGGGGTAGGGAGTGGGAGTATGGGAGGAATAGACAAACTCTAGACAGGGCAGAGGGGTATGAAGGGAAGGGAGGGGGCAGGGGGTTAGCGATGATGGTAGAATGTGATGGACATCATTATCCAAAGTACATGTATGAAGACACGAATTGGTGTGAACATACTTTATATACAACCAGAAATATAAAAATTTTGCTCTATATGTGCAATAAGAATTGCAATGCATTCCGCTGTCATTTATTTTTAAAAAATCAATTTTAAAAAATTCACCTTTTTCAAACTTTTTTTTTTTCAAAAAGGGGGCCTTGGTCTTTTTATTTTGAATATTTTAATAACATTTGAAAAAATCAGAATTTTTCTTTTTATTAAAAATAAAATGTATACCATGTTCATCCAGTGAGGTAGGTAAATGCCAGTGTTCACTTGTCAGGAGGGAGATGGGAGATGGGTTAGAGATAAAGTTAGTGAATATTGTGATGCTTTCAGCAAGAAACTTATACCATGGTGATGTGCTTTTTAAAGTTAAATTTATGATAGTAAAGAGACTTGTCTTGTATAACAGCCATGTGCCTAAGGAAAAAAAACGTTTGTTTCTTTATATGCCAGTATATGCAATATTACCATGTCAAGGCACACATTTTTCTGAAATATTTCCTCTGAGTTCCCATGGATTCTCTTTCACTCCTTGTGACTACAAAATGGTAATCAGGTTTGAAGCCATTCTAATCCTTCCTCTCTCTCTCTCTCTCTCTCTCTCTCTCTCTCTCTCTCTCTCTCTGTTTCTCTCTATCTCTCTCTCTCTCTCTCTGTTTCTCTCTCTCTCTCTCTCTCTCTCTCACACACACACACACACCCAGTGCTTGTATTTTTCATAGAAATTGAGATGTTTTCCCTATCAAAGGATCATTACCTTGCCTAACCAAAAGCAGGACTAGCATACCAAACCCCAGCACTCCTGTGAAGTCACTTCCTCAGGGATTCCAGTCACTTCGTGGCTGCTAATCAGCCTCTTCTCAATCTTCACCTGAGTCAACAAAGCATTAGTTGTTGTTGACAACCAACTCCTTCTTGAAATTCCCTTGATCCACTGAGAGAATCAGTCCTACTCCTACCCAGAACAGAAACCAAGAGAATGAGCCAGCCACTGGGTGTGGAGGTTCCTCCAAATTGCCCTTGTGGGAATAAGAGAGGTATATCTTTTAGTCCAGATTGCATTCTTAAGGCCTGTGCCAGAAAGCGAGGGTCATTATACAGTCCCTCTGGAAAGGAGACTCAGGCTGAGAGAGGAGGATTCAGATCTTCTACCTCAGGAGTGAAAAAGAAGGCAGGGATTCAAGGGGAATTCCAGTTACTACCTGAGCAAAGGAGTCAGGAACACAGAGTGGAAATAAAAACTACATGAATTTTTTAAGATTCTCTAAATCTTACAGGTTTATTAACTTTGTTATTGCCATTATATTAAGCAACAGTGATTAGGAGTAAAATGTACTTTAAAAATAAACAAACAATAAATACAAAGACAGGGTTGCTTATCTTCAGGGACCGAGAGGAATTCGAAGCAGCTGGGGACACCACCTCTCTCTGGAGCACATAACTTCCAGGGGCTGGGAACTGGCAGTGCCAGCACCCAGGAGAGGAAGCAGGACTGTGCCTACAGATCTGGTACAAGGAACTTGCAAATGGCAAGCCTGTCTGGTCTGGCAGGGAGGTGTGGGGATGCCCGGTCTTCTCTGCTGTTTCCTTTTCTTTCACCCTCACTTTAAATGCTTAAAACTCTTCAGCCCTGCCCTCTCCTCCGAATCAAGACCCCCATACCCAAGGATCTACTCTACACCTCCAGTTTAGCACACACCAGATGAATTCATCACCTTTCACCCCCACCCCATATCTGCCCCTTCTCCAGTATTCTTATTTTTTAATAATGATGTGCAGATTTTTTTTTGCTCTTTTTAGATACATATGACTGTACAGTGTATTTTGACATATATACTTAGAGTTTAACTTATTCTAATTAGAATCCCATTCTTGTGGTTGTACATGATGTGGAATTTCAGTGATCATGTATTCATATATGAACATGGGAAAGTTATGTCAGATTCATTCTACTGTCTTTCCTATTCCCATATCCCCTTCCCTTCTCTTCATTCCCCTTTGTTTAATCCAATGAACTTCTTCCCTCCCCCACTTATAGTGTGTTATCAGACTGAACATTTGGCCTTTGGTTTTGGAGGGTTGGCTTATTAGCATGATGGTCTCCAGATCCACCCATTTACCAGCAAAATTCATTCTTTTTCATAACTGAGTAATATTTCATTATGTATATATACCATATTTTCTTTATCCAATCATCTGTTGAAGGGCACCTTGGTTGGTCCATAGCTTAACTATTGTGAACTGAGCTGCTATAAACATTGATGTCCTTCTCCAGTATTCTTGATCTCAGTAGAAGATATTGCTGATCTCCCAAGCAGGAACTAGATACACAACACCATCTCAAACTATCCTCACTACTCCATCAGGGACCATCAGTTAGAGTCTATGTGTCCCACTCTTTCACTTCTGACAGCCCCTGTCTTATCTCGAACCCTGTCTTCTATTGCAAATGCCCCCGGCCTGCTCTCCCCATCTCCAACAGGTACAGTTTCTACAGTTAATCCTCATGACTCAGTTGAATTTATTTCCAAATTGAACTTTATATAGTTCTTGAGGTCATATTTCCATACATAGTTAAAAAAAAAAAAAGAAAAACTTAAGCTTGTCAACTTTAATGCCATCATCTATGGTTTAAAGTTCTTCCTAATCCCCAACTCCTATTCCCAGAGATTGCTTCCCAAAATAAACCTCACACATTCAAGCCTTTTTCTCAGGCTCTACACTGTGGGGGAACTCAAGCTAGGATGCTCAGACTATACATCCTATAGTCTGAAAAGCTTCAAAGCTGCACTTCCCTACCCCTAACATGCTACAAGCAGCCTAAGTTCTACCGATCATAACATAAGACTTTAAGGGCCTAAGCGAGCCATGGAGATTTGGGAGGTGAGGCAAGGAGATATTATGGCTGCCAAGACTTTGTTCTTCTGTGGCAGATGTGGCTGAGGTTCTAGTCTCATTTTCCAGCTCACAGGTACCAAGCACGGGACAGGAGCTCTGATGGAGTTTTCACAAGACCCATTAACTGATAGAGTGGTTGGACCTGCTCAGGGCTACAGTGCTCCTGGCTGGATACCTTCCAGCCTTGCTTCTCTGGTCTTCCTGGAAATTCCAGAAGCTACTAATACTCTGTCACAAATTCCTTTCTATTAAAATTAGCCTTTGTGGTTCTGAGATTAAGAATCCTCATTCAACACAGTTATTTAAAGTCTTATTCAATAATAGAGATTTATTTTTAGGGTTTTTTTTTTAAATAAAAGGTAGAAACCATCACTTTATACTTATTGTTGAGCAAAAATATCTTAGGTCTTGAAAGAAATTTTTATACTAGGTTTTGTTTTTAGCCCCTATATTCCTATTTGTGGTGGTTCGTTTAGCTAGCATTTAATAAATGCATTGCTCAATCATAACAGCAAGAGTTTGATCAACTTCGGGTATGAAATAGGGCCTATTAATAATGTAATGATAGCTACATTTTCACTGTCTACCATTGTGTGTTACAAACATGTTCTCAGTATCTGATATCTAAGTAACCACAACAAGTGAAGTTCAAATTACACAAATTGTTGACAAAGATTCAGTATTTTCATTCAAGTCTTTCTGACTTGGCACCCATGCTCTCTTCCCCATACCACATTCCTCCCTGACCAAAGACCTCACCATTATCTAAGGCACATACTTCCAGATGACACTACATAATCAGCCCAAATCCCAGGGGAAGTGCCTGATTCAGGGTGTGTGTGTGTGTGTGTGTGTGTGTGTGTGTATAGACAGCATATATATGATATATATGGACTTAGTATATGTGTATGTGTGTGTGTATATGTGTGTGTACATGTGCATGTGTGTGTCTATCCTCTGAGATAGACCTGTGAGCTGCTTAGTTGAAAGAAATCGTCAAGATATTTTCCTTGACTCAAAGTCACTATATCAGTTTTCAGTTTTGTGGGCAGTTTCCATTTCCAAAATCACCTTATAGCCCAGAACGGCTGCTGGCATTAAGCTATCATACCTAAACTGCTGCCAACCAGAAGGGGAAATGGAAGAACAGAAGCACATACTTCCTTTCCTGTAAGGACATCTTCGCATTGTACTCAATACTTCTCTTAACATCCACTAGTCAGAACTTAGTTGTCCACCATAGCTGGAAGGAAAGTTGGGAAATAGTCTCTATTCTGGGAATCTAGATGCCAAAACAAATCCAGGGTTCCTATTATGGTGGAATAAGGGGAGGAATGGCATCAAGTGTCTTTGATATAAATAATCCATTTTAGGCTGGGGATGTGGCTCAGTGGTAGAAGACTTCCCTGGGTTTGATCCCCAGCATCAACCAAAAAAAAAAAAATGTACAAATGGTCCATTTTTGTTCCTTAAGTAATTTTTGCACTTGTTTCATGGAGGGAACAAGAAATGCCAATTTGTCTTCTGGGAGGGGGAAGGTCAAATCTTAGAGAAATGGGAATGATTCAATTTCTATCTTCTTTTGTCAGAATATAAAAATATAGCAGCTTCCTTGTCACCAACTAAGATTTCCCAAACACCTACCTATTATAATTTCATCTTTTCAGGAAATCCTTTTTTAAATGACTCCACAGTTACCTCTCTACAGGAATTAGATTCCACAAGGAATCTTCAGTGCAGGAGACAAACAAATTGGTCAAAATCGAGGACAGAAGCTGAACACAGAGCAGAGGTAATGAACATCCCTACAGGTCTCAGAGCAATCAGTCCTTCTCCATGTAACAATTTACCTTGGCCTCCTCTTCCTTCCCTCTCTCTCCATTCTTTGTACAGCCCAGCCAGCTCACTCATTCATTCACCCAACAAACATTACATGTTCAGGGACATCCTTAGGGAAGCTCACCATCTACTGGAAGGTACAAACCCTTGAACTAATAATTGTGAAATCATGTAGTAAGCATTATATAGAAGGGGGGAAATGTTCTATGGGAAGATAAAAGACTTCTAGATGCTCTAAAGAAGGTGGCATTTCGGGTGATATTTTTTATTCTCTTTGAATCCCCAATTCCTAGTACAGTGCCAGAAACAGAGTACACATTTTTTGATTAAAAAACTTAATTACCCTTTGACACTTGGTTCTCAGACTCCTCATGATGAGCTTAAAACTGTTGTGCTGTTCTACAGACACAGGAAACAAGAAATAACAGCTTTTTCCAGTTATGTCCATGCAGGTAAACAGCCAATAATCTCTCCACAGTCCAGGAAAAAAAAAAATGTTTCTTTTTCCATTCTATTTAAATATTCTGTAAAATCATCTATTACTGTGATCAACCTTAGAGTAAAAATACCCTTATAAAAAAATACTTCTTTCCAGCCGGGCATAGTGGCTCACAACTGTAATCCCAGCAGCTCAAGAGGCTGAGGCAGGAGGACCACAAGTTCAAAGCCAGCTTCAGCAAAAGCAAGGTGCTAAACAATTCAGTGAGACCCTGTCTCTAAATAAAATATAAAATAGGGCTGGGGATGTGGCTCAATGGCCAAGTGGCCCTGAGTCAATCCCCGGTAACCCACTCCCCAAAAAGTACTTCTCTCCTACTGGAAATCAAATTCAGTTCTGATTTTAAAACCTACTAAAATACAAAAATAAGAAACATGTGAGTTTCTTTTCCTTGTTTAAAATAACAATTTGATTAAAAATATCACTTGGAAATGAATAAATTTTCCAGAAAGCATTTTTTCCATTTTCCAGAATTAGAGAGATGGAGGTCTACTTTTAATATTAATTCATTTTAGCCCATTGTGTTTGTCCTAAGCTGGTTAATAGTAAGTTAGAAAAGGTAGAGGTTCAACAGAGGGAATTGATTAAAAAAATTATTAGTTCAATGTAGTATATATAACATACATGAAAGTGATAAAAATATAAACTGATTATTGTAAATTGAATTTTCTACTCTTGAACAAAAATGTTTTATTTCATGTAAATAAGACAGACTTAGTTGGCTGAAGATAAATCAGAAGGTTTTTTCAAATCTCAGAACATTTTCTCTTCTTTTACTATTTAAGAATTTTTTAATTTAATATAAAACAATGTATAATCATTTCTATAATTTATGAAGGGATAACCCATAGTTGCACATACAAGAAATAAACAGTTAACAACAACTTAATATATATCATTTTTCCATGTATATACTTGGGTTTTATCAAAATGGAGTAATATTAAATATTCCGTTTTATGACACTCCAAAAATTATGAAACACCCCACTATGCTACCATGGTAACATAATTAATATACTAGATTTGTCCTCAGAAACACTTTTAGGAAGGGCTGGAGTTCAGTACAGATTCCAGATACAGAAGAAGATGCTGATGAGCTCCTGCACTCAGAAGGATTAAGGATTCCTTTGAACATTTGAATCCTGAGACTAGTTCTGCATCAGACATACTAAAAGCAATGACTAAACCCTTCTGAGTCTCCATTTTCTTGCCTGTGACATGAGGATAATTATGCTTATGTCTCACAAATATTCTAACGAATAAGATCAATTTTTTAATAACCTTTGAGTTTTGAAAAACTCATAATATTTTACTCTCTTCACCTGGTCACCATTGATATTCTTATTATATTACCTGATTTGGAATTTTAAACTCTTTTTAGGATCCCTTCATTTATTAGCCCTATGACACTTTAATCACTCCTTGGTTCTGTTGTTGTTGCTATTTTAAGAATTTGTCACTTTTAATTTACTTGAATGAAAAGTCTTAATTGTTTTTCATGGATTTTGTTTTTATTTTTGTTTTTATTTATTTATTGGCAAATTAATTCCCATGTGGACAGGATGCCACTGGGTGAGAGGCAAGGATTGGGTTTTACATTGTTCTGGTATTTCCAGCACCATTTCTCTGCTGCCCCCTCAGGCCCACACCATGGTGATTTTTGCAATGCCTATTCCTGTGGTGGACTCTCAGTATGTAAAGGATACTGTTGTCCCACAAAAGCCTCCTTTTGTGGAGAAATAAGAGGGCAGGCCGCTAAGGCTCTTGTGGGAAGTTGTCCAGATGGGACTTGCCAGCACTGGAAAATGAATGAGGCTTCCAGGAATCCCTTGCTGAAGGTTACCTGAGGCCATCTCCATCAGTAACCTTGGCAGAACTATAACACTAGGATTGAGCAAAGGTCAAAAAATGAACACTAACCCACCCTATCCTCAGCCTCCACCTCTGCCTCAAGAATGTCCAATTCTCAGATCCCATGCTCAGAGGAGCCTCATATTTAAAGCACAGCCATTCCTGTGTGCACCTAAGCTTCATTCTTCCTCAAATACCAGGAAATCTATTTGTAGGCTCAACCAGGATAATCCTCTGAGATACAGGTGCTAGTCTCCTAGGACACATAGAACTTTTATATAAAACTAAATAAGACTTTTTTCTCCTCTAATTCTTTTTCTTCTAATTTTGCACATGTCTGAAATAAAATAATAATTTTAATTCTTCAAAATCTTCCCGTTTTCCTTTACCATGAATTTCTTCTTCACAAAATGAACTCATCACCTTCACTAAGCAAAAAGCACATGAATAATGTTCAGCCTCACTAGGAAATTCAGTCAGGGATGGAGGTGGCAGGGGTCTTTCATAGACACCTCAGCATTTCTGTCCCTTAGGACAGTCCGTCTTAGCCCTCTGCCCCTTCCTCTTCACTCACAACCATTCAGGACCAGCAGAGATGGAGCTCTGAAAAATAACAGGCGAGAAAACAGGTGTCTTCCGGAGGGCCTGGTGCTTCCCAGATGGGAGAAGCGATTAAAGGGACAGGAAGTGTGACCGCTCCTCAGCAAAGCCAGGGACAGATTGAGAAATGTGCTGTTCTTATGAAGGTGCCAAGGTCATTATTAAATGGATGGAAACTATTGTTCATAAAGGGCACTTGTACAAACGTGAAACTCTCTGTTTAAATTATCCCAAACAAAGGATGAACAATGAAGATTTGGACTGCTTCCCCACCACAGCTTCAACCACGCACACAAACACCCTGTAAATCTCCCAGGTCTCCTTCTGGGTGTTCTTCCCTCCCCGGCTCTTCCCTCAGTGTACCCCCCAAATCCAGGACCCCATTTCAAAATGTCCAAAAGCTAAAATGCATCCCTACCTTAGAAACTAGCCCCTAATTCTTCACCCTGAAGCTTTAGAAACCATGACAAAAACAAAGTTGATGAATATATTTTCCTCTAGGTTTCTGTGAGAATCAACCCATTTTAAAACATTTTCTAATCATCTCCCTGCCCTCTCCTTTTCCAAAGTAGATTCTTTAGTGATTTGATCTTTTCACCCCAGGTTCAGGAAAGCTGCCTGACTCCCTGGCAGGCTGGATTAGGCCCAGAGCCGGAAGCTACACAAGGTCTTGCCTGTGTAATTCCTGGCCTGGTCTGAATTACTCATGTTCCCTCTTAAATAGGTTGCATGTCACAGAACGTGGTCCCAGGACTTGAGAATGCCAGTGACTCCCAGCTCCTATACCTGGTTCAGATGGAAGGTTTCCTGGTACAGAAAACAGAAAGGGAATTTGAGGCAGGAAGATCACAAGTTCAAAACCAACCTCAGCAATTTACTAAAGCCTTAAGCAACTTAGCAAGACCCTTTCTCAAACTAAAAAAAATAAAATAAAATAAAATGGAAAGCAAACATTTCTCTGGAAGCACACACTCATGTTAGGAAGGTGCTGCTACTTTGAAGGATGGTAGAGGGACTACTAAAGATTTCTCATTTTTCTATAGAATTGTTTTTTTTTTTGTTTTTTAAATTGCCTGCAATGTACAAAAAAAGTTTGCAAATATCATACACATGTATATATTTATGTCTCCATATGCATAGACTAAACATCAGTATAAAGCTTGTTTAAAAAAGGGAAAAAATGGTCTGGGGGTATGGGTCAGTGGTTAGAATCCCTGGATTCAATTCCTGGTACAAAAAAAAAATTCACAATTTGATGTATCATCTGGTATTTATAGTCTCCACATACTGGAAAGATTTAAGTGTGCTCCTACTTATAGGCTAGAGTTGTACTAGTTCAGAGGTTCCCAAACCTAACTACCTATCAGAACTTCCTGGGTTACTTTGTTTTTTTAAAAAAAAAAAATCAATTCCTAGATTCTCAGAATGACTAAATCAGAATTTCCAAGAATGAGATAGATCCAGAATTTTTCAAAACCTGGGGTGGTTTGGAAGTCAGGTTTGGAAATGGCTGCAACAGATGATCTCCTACATACCTTTTGCACCCTTCTCCAACTTTATAGAGACCTGTATGAATTATTGAGTTTCCATGGACTGTTTGGCCCACCCGCATGCCCCCAGACCCACCCGCTAAAACGTAATTCCTTGGCAATAAATAAGAGAAAGAAAAGATACAAATACAAATTCATTCCCAATATAAGTAAAGACAGTCCAGCCTCCTCTTCTGCCTAAGACAACTCTTCCTCTAGCTCACAGTACACAGAATGGAACAGAGAGGGGGAAAGGCAGTTAGTTTCACAACTGATGACCTGTGCCACAGATGTGCTGCCCCTTCCCCATGAAACACTGCCTAATAGGTGCCCATATAGCTCTTGAGCTTAACTCTTGATAGGTCTATAAGAAACAGCATTGTCCTCTTACCTCACCTCCTTCTCCATGAAGAGGAAGATCTGCATGCTCAATCCACAGACACATATACTGTGATCAACACAAGGGCTGACCTCCTCAAGAGAACAAACTCCCCAAGTGAAACTGCCTGTCACCTTAAGCCAAGTGCACGTGGTTCTACTGCCACAGCAGCTTCACCTCAAACAAATTCAGCACCATTTGGGATGCAAGAGGGAGACTCACTTTATGCTTTAGCAAGATTCATACAGTTTGTGACCAAAGGAAGAACAGCAATTACATCATTTTTTAATTGAACTGGACCCTTTCTTCTATTCTCCAGCTCAAGTTTATTTCTCAGGCCTTCCTCCAAAAAAGATCACCCCCCCAAAAAAAATGCCCTAAATAGGAAAAGGTACTAGAATAGAAGATATCGATTTCCTTTTTCTTCATGAGCCTTCCCTGACTCAACATATACCTACTTATACACTTAAGGTAAATGTTCAAAAGATGTGAGTTGAAAAAAATTATTTTTATGCCTCATCCCTTAAAGAAGAAACAGGATATCACAATGAAAAAGAAAATTACATTGTCCAATTTGAGCAATATAAATCAATATCCATTTTACAAAGCTGAATTTAACATTTAACCAAAGAAAAATTATAATAACAGTAATTTCCTGACCTTGGATGGTTCTATTGTTTTGTTCTGTGATGGCAACTTGAAAACAAATTATTTTATAGGCACCTGGCTCATTATGCATTACAAATTAAATCTTCATTTATCTATATGCTCCAAACAGTACCTATCCATCGCCATCACTTAAAAACACATTGCCCTTCTTTCTAGCCTTGTTAATTTCCAGATGCTAATTAAATTTAAACTCATAAAAATATCTGTTTAGCATGCATGACAATATCATCCCTCAATATCCATTACCCACTGTACATTCCAGCATGTTTACCCACTGTTTTCGGTTTGCATTCTCATCTGTACGCCTCGGTTTCAAGGGACAGAGCCGGGATTTAACCTGAAATTCAATCTCTCTCACATTTTGATTCTACCCAAGTTGTCTCCTCTGCTTGATGCCTTTGTAAGCAACTTTCTTTCAAATTATCGCTGAGAAGAATGACTTCCAGGTAATAGCACTTAAATATGGAACAGCCAAATGATAAAGGAATACAGGGGAAGAGCTATATTTCAGCCTCTTTTGACCAGACCATTACACAAAAAGAGAAGACTTTCGATCTCTAGAGATCCACAGTCACTTATTTATTGCCATAAGAAGGCTGACAGACAGTCTGAAAGCCAAGCTGATAATGAATGGCATTGCTCACAACCAGCACCTAACATAAAACATGCCACCATCCCCAAGGGGCATCCCAAAGGCCTGGGAGAGGATTCAAAGGATCACCCAGCAGGAAAATGATTTTCACATTCTATGTGCTCACTAACACAAGTCCTCACCAGTGAGAAAATAGCAGAAAAAAAGAAAGAAGAATCCTGAGTAGAGATGGCCTGTATTGGGCGTGGCCCTCTGCCTCTGCAAAGATGGCTCAAATCTGGCCTGCCTTTCTCAGCTGGAAACATGTTCCTGCCTCAAGAATTTACACCATGGCTTCAGATCCATGTGTCCCAGGTAAGGAGGTTCATGTTCCCATGCCCGCCTTAACATAGAAAGGCAGCACATTAGCACAGGTACACCATGAGACTCTGAATCAGTGAATAAGCAAAGGATCAATGAAAATAAAAACAGGCTGTGGTGCCCCTTCACTTCCTTTAAACAATGAAAATCTGCAAAGGGAAGAACTACAATAAAGGAAAACCCAAGACAAGCACTCTGAGTCAGAGTTCTACCATGACAAGAGGCATCCCTACCCCTCCAGCCTTTATTACAAGATGCAACAAATTTTTCTGAGCCAAATAGCAAACATTTTAAGGTTGTGGGCCACATAAAATCTTTGCCACATGTTCTTTTTCTTCTTCTGCTTTTTGTTTTTCTTTCGCAACCTTTTAAAAATATAAAACCATTCCTAGCTGACAGGCCATCCCAAAACAGGCCATGAACCAGAATTGGCCTATGAGCCATAGTTTAACAATCCCATTTTATTATAAAATATGAAGTACAAATGATTCAAATGCCTCAAGCTCGTGTAATACAGAGATGCCTTTTAAAGAAAAAAGAATCCTCATTTTTCTCTAAGAATACATTCCCAAATCCGGTGCCACAACTCCCAAACTAAGAACTTTATTAAAATTGACTCTGTGACTCTAAGGAATCCCCCCATCACTGATGCAGATGAATGTACAACATAAACTAGACATTCTTAGTCATAAGGCAGCAGTTAGAGAATCTAAAACTGCTTATACTAATGTTTTGAGATTGCCTTTGAAATGAAAACGAACCTTCAGAAATATAGCTATGCTCTCCCAGAAGGTTGATGTCAGAGCCGTATATTGAACACGTAAGTTTTGGAGGGGAGAGGGAAGCCACGTTGCAAATAATGGCAAAACTTAGGTTAATGTGACTGTGAACTTGGGGGGAAAAATGCAGCAAAGCACTAAATGAAAAATACCAACCACCTATGTGTTTTCTGCATCTTTCCTTATCTTGCCTCCACCTACCCACTTCACATTTCTAACCTGTTTGAGTTGGTAGTTGTTCCCTGGAGGCATGGCTGGTAATAGTTGGCCTATGGAGGTCAAAGGATCAGTATACTAAATTCTTAGTCTCTAAGTTAAAAAAAAAAAAAACTGATCCAGGTAAAAGGCTATCAGTGATTGGATGCCAATAAATTCTAGTTAAGGCAAGTCTTTCTACTTTCTGCACCACACCTTCATTTCAGGCTGGAAAACAAAAAAAAAAACTCTTCAAATTAAGAGAAGGAAGTTTATAAAGGGAGAAGAGGGGACTTAGAAAGTTACACAGGAGCATCAGAGAGGATCAGGGAAAATTACGAACTCTAACTTAAAGTTTTGGGATCCCAAGATTGTTGATTTAGGATCCTAAGATGTTGATTGTTGATTTGTGCTCTGATTTCTGTCTAGAATCTTAAAAGGCAGCTATGTCATAGATATGTCCTGCCCTAAGTGCATGGGGTAGAGGTTACGTGGAAGCAATAGAAATAAAACTAAGGATGATACCCATGTTGAAATTTGCCAAGACTTTAAAACAACCACTATGAATATGTTCAAGTATTTAAAGATAAGATGGAAATAATGACTGAGTCACTGGGTGATCTCAACAGATAAATTGAAACTGTGGAATAAAAAAATGACATTCTAGAACTCAAAAATACAATATTTGGAATGAAAAATTCACTAGGCAAGTTTTTCAACATATTGGTAATTGCAAAAGAAAGATCAATGAACTTCAAGATGGGCCAATACAATCTAGAAATTAAAGCACACAAGAAAATATAGCTTCGATGACCCATGAGAGTTCTTGTTAGAGTCAGAGAGAGAGAGAGAGAGAGAGAGAGAGAGAGAGAGAGAGAATGGAGAATGGGATAATATAATTAATTTCTACATAAAGTGAAAATATAATGACGTAAAAATTTTCAACTTTGATTTTTTAAAATTATCAATTCACAGATATCTAGAAAGAGAGAATTGAAACTGGGAGCAATGACTGCTGGGAGCATCAAATGGCTGCCAGGAACTTCTGGGGACCACTCACTGATCATGTCTTTTCAGTTCTGATCTCTTGCTCTGAAGGGTAGCAATTTCCTAGGAACCACATTACTATGAGGCATTTATGGTATGTGAGGGGAAGCTTGTGGCCCTCAATGCCTTGGAAAAGTATGGAAGACAATCCTCTGGCAATAAACTTCACTTACTCCCTCTGACTCTGTCTGTTTCCCCCTTTCCTCCCCATCCTCTCTGCACTCCTCCTTACCTGCTCATGTACTCTATCTCTCCCCCTCCCTTTTGGGTATAGTCTTAACTAGTTTCAGCTTAAATCCCTTCTCAGATGAAGACTTGAAGAACTTTAGAAACTAAGCTACTTAGATGGGTAAATACCTATAAATTCCCCCACTGAGTTCCCAAAGAACACTGATTCTTTGACTGAAACAAGGATCTCCCTTCCTCATGCTCTGAACTAGCTATTCCCAAACTATAAATGTTCAATTACTTCCCAGACATCAAATGTACATTTTGCTTTCCCCCTGCTATATATTTGCTGTGGTTTGCATTATCATTTGCTAAATACACTCAGACACCCTATTTTACCTCTGGCCACAACTCTAAGACCTTTATGTGACTTCTCGCCCTCTAGGAGAAGCACAGATAAATCACCGCTCAGCCATTTAACACACAAAGAGAAGATTCCAATTTTCCAAATAGGGCCATTTGTTTAATTTATTTGGCTGCTAGGGAGTTGTAGAAATTATGCTAATGTAGACTAGGAAAGAATACCACCAAGCCCTTCAGGTTTTATCTTACCTCTGATAGGACAGTTCAAGTATTCTTACTAGTTTCTCCTCCGGAAATGTATGAGTCTTTTGTTCCTTCGAGTGGTGAGTTTAGGAGTGTTTACATGATATTAATTATTCTGTATATTTTATACATGAATGATCAGTGTGCATCTATTCATTTTTTTATTAAAAAGCAAGGTAAATTCCATGCACTCCCCTCCCCCTAGTCCCTAAGATATAAAACGCCTTATCCTTTATGTCAACTGGAAAAGTTGCCACTTTGCAGAAGCAAGTCAGAGTATGAGATTCTTCACAGGTGGTTAAATTTATCATATATCCAAGAGAGAGATCGTTGCACTAGGAAATTGGAAACCTGAGTTCTAATCCCAGGTTTACCCAGAGATAAGGCCATCGTTAGTCAATAAATTTCTCAAAGACAGGGAGTGTATCCTATCTATTGTTTTCCTTTAATTAATTTTTAATAAATAAATTATACATGATCTACTTACCAAAATTATGTAATGCTATAAATATAAATGAAATCCCCCTGAGAATTCCTCAGTCCTTCCCCCACTTAATACCAAGAGATAACCACTACTATAATCCAACATACCGCTTAGCCAAGCTGCTTATCTACACCTTAGAAAGTATATTTTATTGATTTTTATGGGTTCTTTTTCCACATAAATGGTCATAGATTACACATAAATCTACAACTTGCTTTTTTTTATCTCATATTTTTGAGATTGATCCATGTCAATGTGAATAGCACTTTTTTCACAGAATTTCTGTATATTTCACCTATAAATATATCCCTTTGTTTCTACCCATTCCCTGATAAGATTTAGACTATTTTCAATTGTCCTTGATACAAACAAGGCTGCAGTCACCCCCCTCTGTGTTCTACTGTGCAGGTTTGCACATTTCTCTAGAGCAGATGCCTAAATGGAAATGCTGGATCAGAGGATGTGGTCATTTTCCATCTTAAAATATCAAATGGCTCCATGCCAAAGCCAGGAATCATTTTCCCATTTTCATCAGAAGCACAGAAAAGTAATCCTCTTCCCACAACTCAATAGAACTAAGTATTAATAAACTTTTCAAATTTTCCACCCTAGCACATAAAAATAAAGTAATATCTTATGGTGCCATCAGTTTGTACTATCTCACTAGCTTACTGGAGGTAAACATCTTATTAAATGTTCTTTAGCCTTTTATGTTTCCCTCTTCATTAAATTTCATATTTATCTATATCATTCACTCATTTGTCTATTGGCTTATATGTTCATATGTTACTGACATGTAGAGTTCTTTTTATATTCTAGTTACTAATCCTCTATTTTACATGTTGCTTTTGTTCATTTTTTCGAACACCAATACTTCACAGTAACATGGTACCTTTACAAACTGGGAAATGTAGTAATTACTTATTGACTAATAAATGATGTGTCCTCAAAGCCATATATTGGACAATCACTCTGTTGTTCACAACATGATCATGACATTTCCATCACTTACCTATAAAAATCAGGCAAGTGGGTATATTAAATATGAGCCACTACGTGATGCTCTGTACTCATTTCTGAATCCTCAATTCTTAGGGCAGAGCGAGAGTGGTTTACCTCACAAGAAAAGCAAATTAAAGTCAAATGAATACTCCAAGCCACTTGATTCAATGTAAGGAATCCAAATCAGATCATTTCCACTGAAGATCAGGGAAAAGACTGAGGGGCAAGGATCGCTCTTCTGCCTTGTCCATCTCTTCCTCCCTTCCCTTCTACAACTCCCATCTCCCTGTTTCTGTGCAACTTTGCTTGTTGTTGTTGTTGTTGTTTGTTTTCTTTCTTTACTGTTTTTCTATTTTAATAAGGTGTCAATTCCTGCATTTTTCTGGATTGTCAAGATTTCTCTTGAAAGACTCACAGCAGAAATGCCACCCACATTTACATACATATAAATATGCTTCTTTCATCTGCTTTCTTGTTCCATCAGAGGCTCTGTAGAGCTATTTAGTTCAATTATTTCTGGCACTTTGCCTATCAAAATGTGAAATTCTTCAAAAGGATAAAAATGACAGTGAATCTACTTCCTCCTGAGCAATTGAGGTTTTTGTTTGAATCTGGTTGTCATGGAAACAAGCAAGTTTCATTGAATGTATACTCACTGTATTGGTTAAAACATCAGTGAAAGGTACAACTCCCCTGCAATCCATTCCCTGTCTTACCCAAGTATAGATTGGTCAGCTGCTGGAGTGGAAAGAATTTGTGACTCAAGACATCTGGATTCCAACTTCCCTCTGATCCTATCCACGTGATTCTAGACATGTATCCCTTCTTGAACCTCTATTTCCTTAGAACAAATGGAAATCATAACACCACCTCTTCCATGCATCTCGGATTATCCAGGAAGATCAAAATAATGGATGTAAAAGAGCATGTTGGAAACTGAAAAGCTAAACAAATGTAATCACATACTTGAATAACTATTTTCTTCTTGATAAACATGAGTCATGAAGTTTTAGCTCAGATATGTGTAAATAAATTCTCTGAGTATTATGTTTTCCCAGTGGTAAAATAGACCAGTCTTAAAGACCTAAGCACCTGCCCTCACCAATGGTCACTCACATCTTGGTCCATCATAGTAAATTAAAAGTAACTCCATGCACACACAAGTCAGAGGTATGTTCCTGTTATTATCAACTGTGTATAATACTAATAGCCTAATATTACTTCTGTTTCAATTACCTCTGACTACCAAACAAACCACCCCAAAACTTAATGGCTTCAAACAATACTCTTCTTTTAATCATGATTTTTTAAATCAGAAATTCAGGAATATCTTGCCTGGGGAACTTCATCTTTCCTACATGTGATGTTGGTTGGGGAAGCTCGGTCTGAAAGATCCACTTCCAAGAAGGCTTCTTCACGTCTTTCTGCTCAATACAGTTCAGCCACCCCAGAATTAAAAGTACAAGGTCAATAAAGTACACACTGAATCTTTGATCATTTCCAGATCTTATTATCAGATGTTGGTGCTTCCCAAGAGCCAAAGGAGCACTACAGATTAGATACAGTCTCCTAGGAAACTACAATCTAGATCACTCATATCTGGAACCAAAGTAGTACATATTCCTCTCTATACCTAAACACATTTCTAAGAGTACCTTGAACCAGGAACTGATCTGTACTGTAAAAAAAAATGTGGTATATATAACAGAGGTTATATAACCAATCCAAGATCATATATGTTAAATGTGTGTGAATTTAACATATATGATCTTGGATTGGTTATATAACCTCTGTAGATCTCAGTTTACTCATCTAGACAGTAGGGAATTTAGACCTCTATTAATTTACCGGCCCACAATTGTTGAGGTTATCAAATTAAATAATGTATACAACATGTTTCTTAAGTTGCAAATCCATAATATTAATGCCAATTATTATATCAGAGAAGCAACAGAAGCAGATTCTGGTTTTGCCTCTTCATGCATTATGACTCTTAAACATTCTGTACCTCCACTTCATCTTCCAAAAAGTTTATTTCAATATGCCAGATTGTAAGCACATAACGAAGTCAGCATTTAAATGCAAAAATGCCAAACTACCTAACAAGAGAAAATGAATGCACATAGTAGCCTCCATGGGAAGGAGCTATAGGTGTGGTGATCTCCTTTTTCTATTGTCGTTTTTTTCATTTAAAATGTTAAACCAATATGGGATAGCTGATAGAGAAAGGTACATTTTCCACAGAAGAGTACATGTAATATAGAGAGACTAAGAAAGGACTCTGGAACTGGACTTAGAGATTTACATCTTGATTCCAACTTTGATTAGCTGTGTTATCTAGTACAGAATACCTAACTTCTGGCTTTTGTTTCCTCATTTTAAAAAATGAAGATAATTATGTTCTCAAAATGTTGTTGTAAGGATTAAATGACTCAGTGCACTAATAACATATAAAAACATGATATTCATTCATATAAGGAATGCAGGGCAGGACTCTCAAGTGGATCCAAAGTTACTTAAGAGAACAAGGACAGTGACTGATCGGGGTTTTCACCATGACTAGAGGTAGGGCTGGTGTTCTTGCATGGGGCAGGAGCTTATGTGGTTTGAATCTTCCTCCAAGAAGTGGAGCACTTTCTTATCTAAATCCCTGTGGCACAGGGGAAGAAGAGTAAGGCTTAAATGTTGTCAAGAAGTTAAATATAAAAAATGTAGTCAGGCTCCTCATTATAACATCATATAAGTCCTACACATTACTTGTTAAGTTTATAGCTAAGCCTAAGGGAAAGATTTGGTGACTATGGTGACTATGGACATTTCTACCTTGTTCCTGGATTTATGGGGAATTTACACTAAGAATGATCTTAGCTATGGGCTTAAGATTGATTTTTGGCTATCATATTAAGAAAACTCTATCTATCCCCTTAGTATCAAAAACAACTATTAGTTTACATAAAATGCCTTTATGATATCTATCATGATAAACTCAAGTTTTTCCACCTGAACTATTAGTTATGATCTTGAATATAGTATTTTCCATAAATTAATATGATATTTCTTAATTAATTGAATATTCTTAGACATAGAATATAGCTCTGTTTTATTTATCAGGAATAAAATTAAGGAGAATTTTTTTTTTTTGCATCGTATTTCAGATGGTGGAGTGCTAATGGGACAAGGACCAAGTATTTTAGACCTTTGTATAATCTATTATAATCTTTGTATAACCTATTAAAGTTTTTGATTTTTCACTTCTAGTTATTCTAGGAGTCACTTGAAAAATATTTATGCAGATTTTTATAGCCTGAATAAAAGGCTTCTAAAATCATTACTCCTTCTCATTCCACAAATATTTTAAAAGCTACAAGTAATCAGCATTATCTTTTGTTTAATATAGAAGAGCCACTCCAGCCAAGTGGCATATAGAGCTGATAACCATTTCCTAAAGATCTGCTGAAGTCCATAGTACAGGGTAGGTTTTTAATCAGAAAGAATTTGTTGAAAATTGTCCTAAGGGCTGGGGATGTGGCTCAAGCGGTAGCGCGCTCGCCTGGCATGCGTGCGGCCCGGGTTCGATCCTCAGCACCGCATACAGACAAAGATGCTGTGTCCGCCAAATACTGAAAAATAAATATTAAAGTTCTCTCTCTCCCTCTCTCTCACTCTTTCTTTAAAAAAAAAAAAAGAAAGAAAATTGTCCTAAAATGGGGGCTGTTCTCCAGACACACTCTTTATATTCCCACAGCCTCTCCCCTTTCCTCCCCATAGCCTTGGATTCCTCTAGGATTTCCTGAACTTCTCTATAATGTGAAGAGACTGAGAAGGCAGCCTTTCTCTAGGAATAAAAGTTTTGGACAGGAGGCCCGCCCCACACTCCGCACCTATGCAGGGAGGCAAGCACCTCATGCTTGCTCGAGGTGCCCACTTGGGCTTCCTTTTTCACCAAGGTGTGGCTCCACAGCCCAACATCAGGGTACATATAGGCTTGAGGCTACTGCCACCACGAAACTGGGATTGCACCACTTCTATCAAGGGATGACAATGACAATAAGGAATCTCTTCAATGAAATAAGACACCACCAAGGTCCCTGTGGGCCTGGCCACACCAGAGGTATCTCTACTAGGGGTGCTAACAGTTATCCTGTTGTTGAGGTAACAGGGAGTCTAGCATGGGGCTGCCTCCCTTGTTTCTCCTAATAACAGCCAACTTCTTATGATTACACTCTCACTAGTCATATAATCTAATACCTCCATATTCTCATATCTTACCTCATGAACATCTCAGCCAACCCCCCAGTTCTCTCTTCTACCATTAGAAACTGTAAACCATTACAGAAACCTTTTGACTATATGGTAGAAAATAACCGAACTCATTATTTCTGATTACAGCAACATAACTGTAAATGTAAAAATATGGCTGCATGTTGGGTACATTGAGTGCTGTAATATTGAGCTCCCCCTTAAAGGTGAGGTATTGGCAACCTGTAGGGACACTATAAGACAATAGGGCAGAAGCTGTCATACCTTGGACCTACACTGCAAAAGAGGAAGACATACAGACATCATGAAAAAACAAGGGAGGAAAGTGCCCCAAACAAACCAAAATACTACAACAATAGAATCCGTAGACAGCACAGTAGATGAAATGTCAGAGAAGGAGTTCAGAATATATATAACTAAAATGATCTGGGAATTAAAGAATGACCTAAACAAGCAGATACCGGCAAAAATTGGTTACTCCAACCAAGAAATAAGAGAACAAATGCAGGTTGCAAGAGATTACTTCAAGAAAGAGAGAGAGATTCTGAAAACAAACAATCCAAAGTCCTTGAAATGAAAGAAACAATAAGCCAAATTAAAAAACTCAATAGTATCACCAACAGACTAGATCACTTGGAAGACAGGACCTCAGACAATGAGGACAAAATATACAATCTTGAAAATAAAGTTGACCTCATGGTGAAGATGGTAAGAAACCATGAACAGAATATCCAAGAATTATGGGATGCCATCAAAAGACCAAATTTAAGATTTATTGGGATAGAGGAAGGCTCAGAGAGTCAAACCAAAGGAATGTTCAATCTCTTCAATGAAATAATATCAGAAAATTTCCCAAGCATGAAGAATGAATTGGAAAATCCAATACAAGAGGCCTATTAGACAAGAAATGTACAAAATTAGAACAGATCTACACCAAGACACATTATAATGAAAATGCCTGGCACACAGAATAAGGATAGCATTTTAAAGGCCATAAGAGAGAAAAATACAATTACATATAAGGGAAGACAAATTCATATCTCAGCAGATTTTTCAACCAAGACCCTCAAAACCAGGAGACCCTGAAACAACATATACCAACCTCTAAAATATAATTGATGCCAACCAAGAATCTTATATCCAGCAAAATTAAGTTTCAGATTTGATGACGAAATAAAAACCTTTCATGATAAACAAAAACTAAAAGAATTTACAGGAAGAAAGCCTGCACTACAGAACATTCTTGGCAAAATATTCCACAAGGAGGAAATGAAAAACAACAATGAAAATCTGCAAAGGGAAGAACTACAATAAAGGAAAAACCAACCAAAGGAGAATTCAAGTCAAGTTAAACACCAAAAATAAACAAAAATGACCAGAAATGCAAATCATGTCTCAATAATAACCCTGAATGTTAATGGCCTAAACTCACCAATCAAAAGACATAGACTGGTAGATTGGATTTTTAAAAAAGACCCTACAATATGCTGCCTTCAAGAGACTCATCGCATAGGAAAAGACGTCCACAGACTAAAGGTTGGGTTGAAATACACCATTCACATGGTCTGCATAAACAAGCAGGGGTTTCTATCCTCATATCAAATAAAGTAAACTTCAAGCCAAAGTTAATCAAAAGGGATAAAGATGGACATTTAATACTACATAAGGGAACCATACATCAACAAGACTTAACAGTTATAAATATATATGCCCCAAACAGTGGAGCATCTACATTCATTAATCAAATACTTCTCAAGTTCAAGAATCAAATAGACCACAACAAAGTAATTCTGGGTGACTTTAACACACCTCTTTCACCACTGGATAGATCTTCCAAATAAAAGCTAAACAAAGAAGCTATAGAACTCAATAATACAATCAATAACTTAGACTTAACTGACATACATAGAATATTTCACCCTTCAATGAGCAAATACACTTTCTTCTCAGCAGTACATGGATCCTTCTCTAAAATAGACCATATGTTATGCTGCAAAGCAACTTAGTAAATACAAAAAAGCAGAGATTCTACCCTGCATTCTATCAGACCACAATGGAATAAGATTAGAAATCAATGATAAAATAAAAAATAAAAGCTACTCCAACAGCTGAAGACTAAATAATATGCTATTGAATGAAATATGGGTTGCAAAAGATACCAATGAGGAGATTAAAAAATTCTTAGAGGTAAATGAGAACACTGATACTACATATTGAATCTATGGGACACCATGAAGGCAGTTCTAAGAGAACAGTTCAGTGCATGAAGTTCAATCCTTCAAAAAAGAAAAAGTCAACAAATAATTAACTAACGTTACATCTCAAAGCCCTAGAAAAAGAAGAACAAATCAACCCCAAAAGCAGTAGAAGACATGAAATAATTAAAATCAGAGCTGAAATCAATGAAATTGAAATAAAAGAAACAATTGAAAAAATTGATAAAACAAAAAGTTAGTTCTTTGAAAAAATATATAAAACTGATAAACCATTAGCCATGATAACAAAGAGAAGGAGAGAGAAAACTCAAATTACTAACATCCATGATAAAAAAGGAAATATCACAACGGACACGATAGAAATACAGAAGATAATTAGAAATTATTTTGAAAATTTGTACTCCAAAAAAAATAGAAAATATCGAAGACATTGACAAACGTCTACAGGCATATGATATGCCCAAACTAAATCAGGATGATATACACAATTTAAACAGATCAATTTCAAGCAAGGAAATAGAGAACTCCATCAGAAGCCTACCAACCAAGAAAAGCCCAGGAACAGATGGATACACAGCTGAGTTCTATAAAATATTTAAAGAAGAACTAACACCAATGCTCCTCAAACTATTTCATGAAATAGAAAAAAAGGTAACACAAACATTCTATGAGGCCAATATCACCCTGATTCCAAAACCAGATAAAGACACATCAAAGTAAGAAAATGTTGGACCAAAATGTCTAATGAATATAGATGCAAAAATTTTCAATAATATTCTGGCAAGTCAAATACAAAAACATATCAAAAAGATAGTGCACCGGGCTGGGGATGTGGCTCAAGTGGTAGCGCGCTCACCTGGCATGCATACGGCCCGGGTTCAATCCTCAGCACCACATACAAACAAAGATAAATATTAAAAAAAAAATCTTCTCTCTCTCTCTCTCTCTCTCTCTCTCTCTCTCTCTCTCTCTTAAAAAAAAAAAAAGATAGTGCACCATGATCAAGTAGGAGTCATCCCCAGGATGCAAGGTTAGTTCAACATACAGAAATCAATAAATGTAATTCATCACATCAATAGACTCAAAGATAAAAATCATATGATCATCTCAATAGATACAGAGAAAGCATTTGACAAATATAGGACCCCTTCATGTTCAAAACACCACAAAAATGAGTGATAGTAGGAACATATTTCAACATTGTAAAAGCTATATGTCTAAACCCAAGACCAACATAATTCTAAATGGAGAAAAATTAAAAGCATTCCCTCTGAAAACTGGAACAACACAAGGATGCCCTCTTTCACCACTTCTATTTAAGACAGTTCTTGAAACTCTAGCCAGAGCAATTAGACAGATGAAAGAAATTAATGGGATAGGGATAGTAAAAAAAAAACTCAAATTATCACTATTTGCCAACAATATGATTCTATACCTAGAAGACCCAAAAAATTTCACCAGAAATCTTCTAGAACTAATAAATGAATTCAGAAAAGTAGCAGAATATAAAATCAACACCCATAAATCAAAGGCATTTCTGTACATCAGTGACAAATCCTCAGAAAGAGAAACTAGGAAAACCACCCCATTTATAATACCCTAAAAAAATAAAATATTTAGGAATCAACAAAAGAGGTGAAAGACCTCTATGATGAAAACTACAGAATGCTAAAGAAAGAAATTAAAGAAGACCTTAGAAGATGAAAAGATCTACCTTGTCTTTGGATAGGTAGAATTAATATTGTCAAAATGACCATACTACCACAAAAGCACTATACAGATTCAATGCAATCCCAATCAAAATCCCAATGACATTCCTCATAGAAATAGAAAAGGCAGTCATGAAATTCATCTTGGAAAATAAGAGACCCAGAATAGCCAGAGCAATCCTAAGCAAGAAGAGTGAAGCTGGTGTCATTACTATTCCAGACCGTAAATTACACTACAGGGCAATCATAACAAAAACAGCATGGTATTGTGACCTGTAGACCAATGGTACAGAATAGAGGACACAGAGACAAACCCACAAAATTACAGTTATCTCATATTAGACAAAAGTGCCAAAATCATATATTGGAGAAAAAAAGATAAGCCTCTTCAACAAATGGTGCTGGGAAAACTGCCGCAGTCTCGCTGGGCACCAAATAACCAAGCCACCACAAAGCCCTGTAGATTCAAACAGCAACTCTTTATTCCCGAACTCTCACTGACACTCTACACACACTTCCTGGGAATACACTGCCTCTACCTGGCTCCGCACACCAATTCTCTCAGAACCCCGAGAACTCAACGGGAACTCCAAAGAGCGGGTGCCTGAGGCAGCAGGATACGCCCTAATCCTGGAGCTGCCCTATTCCCAGCAGGATCCACCCTAAACCTGGAGCTGCCCTATTCCCAGCAGGATCCACCCTAAACCCGTAGCCACCCTAATCCCTGAGCAGGGTCACCTTTCAACCCAAAAATGCCATGCGTCATTCCTACTTGGCTATGGCTCTCAGCAGAAAACCGGAAATCCTCATGTAACAAAATGAAATTAAACCTCTCTCTCTCACCATGCACAAAACTCAAAGTGAATCAAGGACCTAGGAATTAAACCACAGACCTTACACCTAAAGGAAGAAAAAGTAGGCCCAAATCTCCATCATGTTGGATTAGACCCCAACTTCCTTAATAAGACTCCTGTAGCACAAGAATTAAAACCAAGAATCAATAAATGGGATGGATTCAAACTAAAAAGTTTCTTCTCAGCATATGAAACAATCAGTGAGGTAAATAGAGAGCCTAGAGAATGGGAGCAAATCTTAACCACAAGCACATCAGATAGAGCACTAATCTCTAGGTTATACAAAGCACTCAAAAACCTTAACACCAAAAATTATAATAATAACTCAATCAATGAATGGGCCAAGGAACTGGACATTTCTCAGAAGAGGATATACAACCAATCAACAAATATATGAAAAAATTTTCAATGTCTCTAGCAATTTGAGAAACACAAATCAAAACTACTCTAAGATTTCATCTCACTCCAATCAGAATGGCAGCTATCAAGAATACAAACAACAATAATTGTTGGCAAGGATGTGGGGGGAAAGGCACACTCATACATTGCTGGTGGGACTGCAAATTGGTGCAGCCAATCTGAAAAGCATTGTGGAGATTCCTTGGAAAACTTGGAATGGAACCACCATTTGACCCAGCTAACCCACTCCTCGGTTTATACCCAAATGACTTAATAACAGCATACTACAGGGACACAGCCACATCACAATAGCTAAATTGTGGAACCAACCCAGATGCCCTTCAGTAGATGAATGGATAAAGAAACTTTGGTGTATATATACACAATGGAATATTTTAATGCTGAAATATTATTCAGCATTAAAAGAGAATAATATATCATGGCATTTGCAGGTAAGTGGATGGAGTTGGAGACTATAATACTAAGTGAAGTAAGCCAATCCCAAAAAACCAAAGGCTGAATGCTTTCTTTGATATGAAGATGCTAACTTATAATGGTGATGGAGGTGGGGGGAGCATGGGAGGAATGGAGGAACTTTAGATAGAGCAAAGAAAAAGAGCCAATATTGGGTGGTTTTGGTAGAGAAAAATCAGACTTTTACTTTTTAATCCACATGGACAGAATAGGGTCAAAACCTCAAAACTTGCCTCCAGCAATGAGTTATAGCTAACCACCAGAAATTCTTAGGAGCAAATGTTTTCTTTCAGTGGGAGTTAAAACTGGTATGAAATCACATTCAAACAGAATTATCAACTCCTGTGAACATAACATGGAAAGAACAGTGACGTCCTTGACCCAAGATGGCCTCAATCTCAGGCTTTGTATGGTGCCCCCCACAGTCCAGGTTCATGTTTTATCAGCCTCAAGTCCAGCAGAAACTTAAGCAATTTTGCTTTCAATAGTCCAAGGAACACCTGGACTCACTGAGAAGCAGAATTACTATAGTATACCAAGCAATGTTTCTGGAGCAAGACATCAGGACACAAATGTCAGCTCCAACACTTCTATCTATATAACCTTGAGAAAGTTACTGAATAAGATTGGCATTTTACCACTCATTACAATCTTGTTGTATTAACTATTCTTTATTTGTCCTTCCAAGTCCATTCTCCATCCTTCACCACCCTGGTCTGTGCCAGTGGAGGCTGATTTATACAGCTTACATCAATGGACACCCTTCCCCTTTGGCTTCTAGTTTGGTTCAGTCAGTAGAAGGCACTGGCAAGAAACTAGAGCATAAGAAGAATGTGAGGTCAGTCCATTTACTTTCCCTGTAGGGCCATGAATCAGCAGAATTGAATTCCTCTACTTGAGCTCACAACCCCTCTTGGGGAGCCCTCATTAACAGCCATGGGTGTCATGAAATTCTCTCTTAATCAACGCAAGTCTCATCAATTCCTGGCGGCCATTCCCAGTTCAAGGTTAGGTATAGTAACAGGTGTCTACTGTTGCTACCTCTGGCAGTGCTTTACTATCCCTTATGGATTTCCTTAAACCAGCCAACACCTTTATAGATAAGCTCTTTATTAAACTTCCCTCAATTTCCCCATCCATGACATCTGATTCTGTCCAATACACTGGTTCTCCATTTCTTATTACCTAGGAGTACTGGACATTCCCATCCCCTTGAAGCTAAAGGCCAACAGAATATGAACAAAATGATAGCTGACATGTTTAGATGGAAGCATTCAAAAGCTATTCTTAACATGCTTCTGCATGTTCTCTCTTTCATTACTTGGCAATCATGTTCATATGCAGATGCCATAATACTGAAGCAGTCTAAAATGGTAATCATGTGCCACATGGAAAACTGATACCCCAGAGAGTCACTTTGCATGGGTGAAACAAACTATTATTGTTAAGTCATGGTGAGCTAGATCTGGTAGTGGTTGTTGCTCCAATATAACCTAGCATATCCGGAAAAACACACGTAATCTCTGTGCCTTATTTGCCTCATCAGTAAAATAGGTATAATAGTATCTATATAATAGGATTCTGTGAGGTGTTGGAGAAGACAAACTTTTCCCTTATCTTTGTGGATTTAATGGTTGGGAATTAAAACGATAAGAGACAGATTAGTAAGAGGAAAGACAGATATTTATTGGCATAATATATAGGATTTCACATAAAATTGTGGCTCAAAGAAGCAGTTAGAATTGGGGGGTTATATGCCAGCTAACAAGAGGAGGGGGTTGGAATTTCAAGGGATAAAGTGGTGGGAAGTACTGAAAAATATATGAGGGAATTAATGGAAGGTAAGGTTTATTTTAGCAAGATATGTTTATACAATTTCCCA
This sequence comes from Spermophilus citellus, assembly GCF_964194105.1. Taxonomy (NCBI): domain Eukaryota; kingdom Metazoa; phylum Chordata; class Mammalia; order Rodentia; family Sciuridae; genus Spermophilus; species Spermophilus citellus. The sequence continues at coordinate 182,099,879 of NC_138185.1, read as the reverse complement.
TGCCCTGCTAAATTTTATCTCCAATGACCAAAGTTATTTTTTCCATCTAGAACAAGAAGCCACCCAGAAGTAGGGAATCATAAAAGTTGACTTCTTTTGGAAGGTTCTGATTTTACACAACCGAAAGGAGTGCAGAGAAAGTCTCTTCCTGCATCTGTTGATTCTCAGATGCCTTCAACTCAAAATAAGCCTTCTGCCATCATAGCATTTTCTAGACCCCTTCCAAAGTTTAGTTGAATTAGTAATACTTAGAACACAGCATAATGAGAACTCAACTGATGTAAGAGTGTTTTGGGGTTTTTTTTCTTTTACTTCGTATCATGGAAAATTTCAGACATATATTCAGAAATGGTAAGGATGGTATAATTAACTTCCAAGTACTTATCATCCTACTTCCACAATTATCAACTTGTGGTGAATAGTTTTTTATTCTACATACTCCCCTGTAATTATCTTGAAGCAAATCTATGACATATCTTTTTATCTGTGAATTTTAAAAGATTCTTTTTAAAAACAACTACAATATTGCTATCAAACCTAAAAAATTAACTATAATCCCTTAATATCATTCAACATCCAATGTTCAACCTTTCACAACTGTCTCATAAAAATTTCCCCAAGTTTGTTTGAACCAAGATCCTACTAAGTCACTGAACTCACTTTTTTTTTTTAAGTTGGTTTCTTGTCGAAATTTAATTGATGGATTCATTTAATTGATTAACACTAGAATATGTGTTAATAATATTTACCATATCAACAGATTTTAAAAAAAAAGTTTCATTTTCTCAATCAACAAAGAAACCCTTCAATGACCATGTATACTATAAATATATTTTGCTTAGCACATTTTTAGATGTAAATTTTCTCACCTTGAATGTCAAAGATTAGTTTTAATTGTCGACTTAAGCAGTCTGATGGTTGTCTAGGAAATGACAGAGCATACCTATGGTTGTATCTGAGAGTGTTTCCCAGTATATAGGCCTATGGATCAGTGGAGTGGGGAAAACCCTTCTGAATATGGGCAGCAGCATCTAAAAGGCTGGAGGCCTGAATGGAACAACAAAGCAGAAGAAAAGGGGGAAACAACTCAATCTACCTCCAGCCCCTAGGATTTTCCTTCTGGAGGGGGACATTTTTCAGCTGCTACTGGCCTTGGACATCAGACACGGGGTTGTTTGGCCTTGGACTCTGGCACTTGTACCAGTGACCCTCCATAGGATCTTGGGGCTTCTGACTTACAGTAGAGGCTGCATTATTAGCCTATTGAAGTCACTTTTATTCTGTCAGCTCACCTTCAGCTTTTTTTTTGCCTGTGATATGTTTCTTGATGAAGCCAGTTTGTCCTGTGGCATTTCTCAGTCAGGATTTTGCTGATTGTATCCTCATGATATCATTTAACATGCACTTTTCTTATTTCCCGAAACTTCACAGCTAGATCTAGGTTCAATCAGATTCATGTTTGAATTTTTTTTAATCAAGAACACTTTGCAGGTACTATTGTGTGTGGCTGACTCGTTTTAGCAGCCCGTGATGATCACTGCCAACATTCATTAATCTATTAGAGATTTAAAAAGGTAATATTCCAATTCTACTATTGTTTATTCATATGTTGGTTGGAGTAACTGTATAAAGAGAAACTTCTGGGCTGAGGATATAGTTCAGTTGGTAGAGTGCTTGCATCACATGCACAAAGCCCTGGGTTCGATCCGAAGCAGAGAGAGAGAGAGAGAGAGAGAGAGAGAGAGAGAGAGAGAGAGAGAGAGAGGAACTTCCCCGAGGGTACAGCACATAAAGGAAGAGTAAATGTCTGATTCTTTCCCTTTATCTGCCTGATTTCAAATAGTGAGTTTGTTCCTCAGTGTTCTTTAAAAACTGTTGTTCAGGAGGTTTTTTTAAAATAATACTTCATGCTCATGGATTTAAAGATACTTTTGGTGTTTAAATGCATTGCAATTACTATCCGTATTGATGCTCAGTTTGTCCTATCTTTGGCCAATGAGAGTGTCTTCAAATCAGCTCATAAGGTTATTTTATTGACATATCTCTAATAATTTTTGGCTGCATCCTTCATGTTTATAGTATGATAAGATATTCCAGGCTCATTTTGTATATTTTCTTCCCAAACTTGGAATCTGCCATTCCCCAAGAAGTTTTCAAGGTCCTTTTAGAGGGAAATGGAATTTAGAGACCACAAAATGGCTTGAAGAGATGATCAGTACCATTTATAAACTGATCATTATTTCTTTTGTCTTTTCCATGGACAGAATTGGTAAGTATAAAAAAATGACAAAATGCAGGGCTAGGGATATAGCTCAATGGTACACCATTGGCCTAGCATGCACAAGGTACTGACATGGCTCCTAGCTGCCTAGCAGAGCAGTGGAGAGGCAGAGTGGCAGCCCAGGTGGGTTGGAGCACAGGGAATAAGCATGGTCTGCAGTCCATGGAACTCATCATGCAGGTGTGGTGGTCCTGAACTACTGTGAGCCAAGGCCTGCTGGCCTGTCATCCTTTGGTCGCCAGGCCTGGGCATGGGACAGTTACCTGCTGCAGAAGTCCACTCCACTGCAGTTCTGCAGCCTGGAACCTGTGAGTGTAAACCATCCAATGACCTTGACCTCCCACTTCCCGACTTGCCAAAAGAAAATGGAAGTAGGTCAGTCTGAATGGAAGTCTGGACTTGAGAGTGAGCAGTGGTACATTTCCAAACTCTAATTAGTATAAATTTGGACAGATAGCATTGATACTTCCTCTAAACCATAATTAGCATAAGTTTGGACCAATAGCAGTGTCCCACTATGCTAACACACTCCAACAGATATCCGGTCCTCTCTTGCACTGCAACAGTTCTATTTCTATTTAATAAAGCCTACTCTTACACTTACTCATCCTGGTCTGTAGAGTTCATTCTTTAAATTCTCAAGACAAGAACCCAGAAAGAAGAAGAAATTGATACTGAGCTGCTGAGGTCTGCTGCTACACTGGAGAGGGCACAGTCCACTATGAAGAGCTACATACAACACTTCTTGATGCAGAGTCCTGCAACCTCAGCAGACCCCACCCGCCAGCAGAAGCAGAATGGATCCAGTTTCATCTCAAAACTTCAATTTCAGTACTGGGTTCAATCCCCAGTACCAAGGGGGGAAAAAATGACCCATGAGGTTTTTGACCTGGGAAACCCTTTCATACTATTCTCTAATCAGAATTGCCTCTGAAATGGTACTGCAGAAAAAAGTGCATCATGCATTTCAAATGGGATCACTGCTTCTAATAAGGGACCATGGGATTTTTATTTTAATATACTAGAATATATTCTTTTGTCTCCTTTTTCTAATTCTAAATACTCGATTTCTCCTTGAAACCAACATAATTATCCATTTGCCCCACAACTGTATTAGGATTTAAAAAAATCACTGGAAATTAAAAGGTGGAGAACCTTCCCAAGAGAAAGGAAAAGATCTGGGCAGATGAAACAGTACTTGGCCACTACAGGGCTATGACCCTGTCTGCTGCGGAACCACCAATGCAGGAGTCCTCAAATTGCAGAGGTGAGGCCTAGACCTTAGTCCCTAGCTAGAAATGAAGGGAAAATACTCCATGCTAGATTTGCATAGATTTATGTAAACAAAACCCCAGAGGCACCAACAAGAAGGTGCCTGGCTCTGACTTCTGTGTTGTCTCTCTGGCATAGCTTCAGAAGATGGCAGTGAAGCAAACAAGCCCAATTGTGACTAGTGCCTGTCGAAGTCACAGTGGCATATAAGCACAACAGACAAGGAATCCACATTCAAGACCAGTCTGCTTTGGTTTGTTTTTGTTGTCGTTTTTCTGCAGGAACTTGGAGCCCTACCTAAGGGCCTTTCCTAGGATGACTGGTCAAAAAATAATGGCCTTTGCTTGGTTAAAAAGCAAATTCTTAGAACACTGAAAGAAAAAACAATGGTCTTTGTTTAAACTGTTAACCAATAAGATAGATTATAGAGAGTCAGGAAAGAGAGATAAGCAATGAAACACTGCCTGCAGGTGTACAGTGGCCAGGTACACTAGAAATGTGCCTCAATTGCAGCCAAGTTGCTCAGGGTATTTGACTGCAGTTAGATTTCTCCTGCATCCTTACAATTCCAAGCTCACCACAGCAACTCCAGCACCAGGGAACACGTTTGCATAGTGCCTGTTAAACAATATGTTTGCCTTTGCTCTTCCTTCAAACCAGACCCTGATCCAAAATGTCTGCTCCTCCAGACACAGCTGATGAGTTGATTCCAATAAACTCCAAAAGCCAGAATGATAGAAAAACAACATTTAAAATGAAATGTTCCAAAATCCTTAGCCTAGGTGTTATGAGGGTCAGAGATGAAGTAAGGTGAGAGACTCAGGTTTCCAGCAGTGTGAGACATGGGTTTACACCACACAAAGAATCCAGCTTTTCACACTTTACCTCTGCTTTCCTCCCAGTTCCAGGGGACACTCTACCAAACGTTTATTGCTAGAGAGCTCAACTTTTTCATAAAGCACAATACCTACTGTTTTCGTTAGAATGATTTCAGCTGGAAATAGCAAAAAAAAACCCAGGTACCAAGACATAAGGGCAAAGTCTGAGGCAAAGTCACTCCAGCAGTAGTTCATTAGTGGCTCAGGGTTTGTCTGAGCTCCACCTCTTAGTTCTTCTCATGGCTTTTTCCTTGTGGTTCGAAGAAATAGTACCAGGCCAGAGGCAATGGCTCACTCCTGTAATCCCAGCAGCTCAGGAGGCTGAGACAGGAGGATTGAGAGTTCAAAGCCAGCCTCAGCAATTTAGCAAGACCCTAAGCAACTCAGTAAGACCCTGTCTCTAAATAAAAAAACACAAAAAAGGGCTGGGGATATGGCTCAGTGATTAAGCACCCTTGGGTTCAATCTCCGGTACCAAAAAAAAACAGTACCAATTATTACCTTTCCTAAAATTAAAAAAAGAGAACACTCTTGAAGTCCCCAGTATTTCTTTACATCTCATTGGCCAGTTGATATGCACTCCTAAACCACTCACTAGCAAATGGAATGATTACTAAGACTGACAATAACTAATCATCATTTACTCTCTGAAATTAGGGAGATCCCCACCATCACTGAGATGACCCACCTCATCCCTTAGTAAAATGGGGTTCTGTGACAGGGAAGTGGTAAAGTGGCTGATGGTGAGCAATTATCAGGGTTTCCACATCCATATCACCACCCTCATCCACAGAGGTCCCACTTGCTTGTCTTGGTTTCACTGGATTTTGTGTACTGTTAATGTCTGAGATATGAGTTCTCAGAAAGAATAGAAAAGCTGTCTGATCCATTTCTCATAACTGTCTTAGTCCATTTAGGCTGTTACAACACAATATGATAAGCTAGATGGTCTATAAACAACAGACATTTATTTCTCACAATTCTGGGGATTGTGAAGTCCAAGATCAAGGTGCTCATGACTTTCTCATTGTGCCTGTCCATGGCAGAAGTGCCAATGAGCTCCTGGGAGTCTCTTTTATAAAATTATTAATCCCAATGAGGGCTCCACCCTCAAAGCCTAATCACTTCCCAAAAAACCCACCTCTAAATACTGTCACACTGGGGATTAGGCCTCAACATGAATTCTGGAGAGACATTAACATTGAGTCGATAGCATTCCATCATTAGCCCCCCAAAGTTCATGCCCTTCTCACATATAAACATATCTATTTCATCCCGGAAACCCCAGAAGTCTATATTCATTTCTAGCATCAACGTAAAAGTCTAAAGGTATCATCTAAATATCATCTAAATCAGATATGGATGAGACTCAAGGTATAATTTATCCCAAGACAAATTCCTCTCCAACTGTGAACCTGTGAGACCAAACAAGTTACAGGCTTCTCAAACACAATCATGAGACAGGCATGATACAGACATTCTCATTCCAGAAGAGAGAAATAGGCAAGAAGAAAGGGGTGAAAGGTTCCAAGTAACTCCCAAACCTACTCAGGCAAACCGCATTAAACCTTAAGGCACAGAAAGTTTTCTCTTTGACTCAGTGTTCTGCCTTCCAGGCCATGGGGTGGGAATCAGCCCCAGGGCTCAATGGGAAAGCCCTGCAGTGACTTTCTGCCTGGACTCCACAGCTCTTTCAGGCTGGGGACCTGTGTCCGCGGTGCTCTCAGATGGGCTTGTCCTTTGAATTCTACATGGAGGCAGCCATGTTCACATGGCTCTGTAAGCCACAGCCCATGCCACAGTGCTCTGAGGGGAGCCCACCTGTGAGACACTGGGTAGGGGCACCCTGGCCCACTGAACCAGAGACAGAGACCCACCATTTGAAACCACTCTGTTGCCCAGGCCCTGGCATTCTGGGCCCATGACAGGAATGGCAGCCCCAGTGATTTCCAAACTTCCTTCAGGGTCATTTTTCCACTGTTTTGAACACCATCTCTTCCCTTTTGTCAAGATGACTGACTAATCTCCTTATCAAAAATCATTTGCTCATATACGGAAGCTAGAACCAAATAAGAAAAAGGGGTGGGAGATCCATTAAAAATAGAAAAGAGATCAGTGAAGCAGTGGAAGGAGATTGAGGGAAAGGGAGGAGAGTGGGAAAAGGGAGGAACTTGCAGAATGAAATTGACCAAATTATGCCACATACCTAGATGAATATACCACAGTGAATTCCACCTTCATATGGAATTGTGCTTTATATCTATAAAATATAAACTTTTAAAAAGCAATAAATAAATAGAAGGAGAGCAGAGGAAGGGGAATAGGGAGAGGGAAGACAGGAAGTAAAGAGGAAGAGTACTAGGGACTAAAATGGAGCAAATTATGTTCCATGCATGTATGATTAAGCCAAAATGAACCTCACTATTATGTATAACTATGATGCACTAATAAATACATTTTTAAAAAAAGAAAGAAAGTCATTGGGTCACATCCTAGATGCCTTCTCATTCTTTTCAGTATGTATAGACTGTTCCATAACTTTAAATGCTGGTTTCTTTTTGCTGAAAAATTCTATCTTTAAGTCATTTCTCTCTTCTTGAGGTTGACTCTAAGTAGTCAAGAGGAGCTGGTCTGATCCTTCAACATTTTTCTTAGAAAGTTCCTCAGGCAAATATCCAATTTCATCTCTTGCAAGTTGTACCTTACACAAAACACTAGAGTGCACACAACTCAGCCAAGTTCTTTGCCACTTTTTAACAAGAATGACCTTTCCTCCAGTGCCCAATAACATGTTCCTTATTTCTGTCTGAGACCTCAACAGAATGGCCTTTGCCATCTATATTGCTACCAACATTCTGTTCGTCATTACTCAGGCATTCCCTAAGATTAAGGGGTTACACTCCAGTTCTCTTTTCTTTCTGAACCCTTACCAGAATCGCCCTTAACATCCATATTTCTAGCATGTTCCTCAAAACCCCTCTTCCCTCTACTCAATACCCAGTTCCCAAACTGTTTTCACATTTTCAGATATTTCTTATTGCAGCATTCCCCTTCTTAGTACCAATTTCTGTTTTTGCCCATCAGGTTGCTATTACAGAATACTATAGACTAACTGGCTTATAAACAACAGAAATTTATTTCTTACAGTAGTAGAGCCTGGAAAGTCCCAGATCAAGGTGTTCAGAGATCCATTATCTGGTGAGGGCACTCTTCCTGGTTTAGAGACAGCCCTTTTCTCCTTGTATCCTCACACGGTACCAGTGCCTGGGGAGCCCTCTGAAATCTCTTTAAAAGATCCAATTCATGATAACTCTACCTTTATCATCTAATCACCTCTCAAAGGCCCCATCCCCAACTACTGTCACACTGGGTGTTAGATTTCAGCATATGAATTTTAGGGGCCTTTTTTAGGGGGACACAAACATTCAGTCTACAGGAACAATCAGTGGTGATGAATCAACTATAATGTTGCAACAAGGAGACTAAACAAAAGGATCCAGAAAATAAATGTACACAAAGATAAATTCATCTAAGAAGTTCAGTAAAGCAAAAAGAACACAAGCTATTGAGAGGCCAAGAGATTCTAATTCCAAAAAAGGGCTGAAATTCTCACATAAATCTATACTAACTCTATGCCTACAGGACAGACTTGGCAGAAAAACTTCTCAAGGTCTCGATACTCCAGCTAGGTATGGTCTGTACCTTTTAACCAAGATAGAAAAAGAAAACATAAGGGAAATCAAGAGTAATATGAAACTATTTCATCTGTATTATAATTATATTCAATTAATTTCAATAAGCAATAAGCATCCACTAACCCTTCAATACCCCAAGCAATATGTTCTGAGTAGCGGAGGAGCATCAAGAGTGAATAAGACAAGGTTTCTGCCATCAAGGAACTTATGATGAATAAATCACAGACTTGTAGAAAAATTTGCTTTAGGCAAATTGATTTCCTCAATTGACTTTTGGTGAATTTAATTTGGCTAAACGACTTTGGGGAATTGAACTTCAGCAAATTGATCTGCTGCCCATGTGAGCTACTAACTTTAGGAGATCATAATGGTATAAAGGAATACAAATAAGCTCCTTTTGGAGCTGAGAAGTAGGAGAAAATCATGTCTACGGGGGCATTCAAATGGGCCTTGAGGAATGAGTAGGAGTTTATCATGAGAGGAAGGTAATCACATGGCACAGAAATGAAATGCCAGGCCTCTTTTGTAATATCAAAGTCCACAGCTCAAGCAGGTGGAGGCCCTATTCATGCCCTCAAATGAACCAAAAAAGAAAAAATTCTAGTTCCTGTTCTCATTTCAAAAAAAGATGGTTCTAGATGATCAGAAAAAGCACAAGAATAAAGGCTGCCAAATTAAAGTCACCATCTTTTTTTCAGTGTGTCTATCAGACCTTCTGTTTGCTGCCCATTTGCCATCCTGATCCTATCTGCCCCCACCCCCATCAAAGTCTGGAGAACACAGCTGGCATCCCCCAGGCATAAGAGAATTTTTCTCAGAACATCAGTCCCTGTCCAGGCCAATACAAAGGCAATGAAAGGAGGCCTTATTCCCTCATTTCCCCAATTTGCAGAAAGCCCTTCAGTATCCAAGTCTGGAATTCCTCTTCCCAATTGCTTGTTTTAGTCATAAAACAACTCTCTTAAAGATAACATGCCTTTTAAAAAGAGAAACAATCCACCCTTAAACTTATTCAAATCAAGTTAGCCATGAGTTTGACCTCTCTGGCCTTTTATCAGAGGAGAGTATAAGGCCACTGAATTCCCTATTCAGATGGCTAAGTTTTCTGAACATCCGGGCAGTTTATCATGTCACTCAAGTGGATCATTTTTTTCTAAATAATTTTTTTCTCTTTCTGTTTCTCTCTGCATTGGAGCCTCCACCCATGAAATTGAAAGATTTCTAGTAGAAATTCCTTTGTTGCATCAGCTTTGGAAATATGGATTACAGTATTCTGTGAAAAACATTTATTACCCTGAACTGTGACTCAGGCGTTGTTGCATTTCTGGGGTTATAGATTTTCTTTCAGCTAAACTAAGGCTCTAAGTCACAGTGACAGTTGTAATGTGTGTAATACCACAGTACCAGATTCTATTACACACATATTTTTGCTAGAGGTTTACGATGTTAAAAATATTTCTTCTTTTTTCCAATACCTTTCTGTACCTGTTGTGTAAATATATTAGAACTTATAACACCAAAGTCAATTTCCAGATGAAATGTGCACAACAACAGTAGTTTGTCCTTTAAAGAAAAAAAAAAAAAGAAAGGGATGCTGCATACAAGCTAATGATATTCAAGCACAATATTGAATTGTAATAAAAGATGAATGAGAGAAAGTGTGTGTCATTGTGAGGGATGGAGAAGGTTACAGAAAGCTGAGGCCAGGAAAGGATTTATCATGGACTTTGCTGCAGGCATTGTGTTGAAAAATCTGCAGACTTATTTGCAAGTGTATTTTATGGGGAAACAGAGCAGTCAACAGAGGAAAGAATTTCTAAAGATTATCTTTTATACAAGATTAAGATAAAACTTAAGAAACATGTGAGAGAAATCTCAACAGATTCTCAAGGGGGTGGAACCTCAAATTCATCAGCGGGTCCTGTCGGTTCCATAAGTACAGGGAGAGGTCTTTGTTAAAGTGCTGGTGGTACTATAATTTTTCAAGGTAGGTAAGAAAAAGCACACAGAGAAAAACGAAGTGGACTTAATTAGCACACTCACTTGCAAAGCCTTAATCCATTAGAGTCATGCCAACAAATCCTTCCACTTTTCTTTAGAATCCAAATTTTATTTAACACTCAAAACAGTTCTCCTGGGTCTTTAAACATATTGCTATCTTTCCCCTAAAAGAATCCAGTGTGACTAATACTTTTATGGGAAAAAAAAATCTGATTGCAGTTGACTAAATCTTCTGAGGCAGAGAATGAAAAGATAAGGAGAAGGGAGATATTTTAAATTCCTCCCTTTGACTGTTTTAGCTTCTTACAATTTTCAATCTTTTCCTCATTCAGTAATAAAAGCAAAATTAACTGAGTTTCACCTTATCTTCCCTTCCATAGCTTCTACATTTATAAGGAAGTGGTCAATGATAAAACAATCTAAAGCAGACAGAATGAGAAGAACAGGGAGGCAGATCAAGTCAGACATCCAGCTCCAAATTCCTCAACGAGAGATGATGCTCACCTCAGAGTTTGTTCTCAGAGATAGAAAGTATAATTGTGACTTGTGTCCGGTTTCAGTTCATTCAGTAATTACTAAAGAAAACCCTGACAACATATGGAACTGGAGTGGTTTTTCAGTGGTGTTTTGCTTTTATTTTGTTTGTAAGGGAATCTTATTTCACTGTCGTATTTCAAAAGTAAAACTAGCCATCGCTATGGTGCACGACTGTAATCTCAGTGACTTGGGAGGCTGAGGCAGGAGGATGGCAAGTTCAAAGCCAGCTTCAGCAAAAGTGAGGCACTAAGCTAAGCACATCTCACTAAGCAACTCAGTGAGATCCTGTCTCTATATAAAATACAAAATAAGGCTGGGGATGTGGCTCAGTGATCGAGTGCCTCTGAGTTCAATCCCTGGTACACCCCCCCAAAAAAAAAAGTAAATCTAGAACACAGTAAACAGAAAAACATTAAAATTCCTATCTGTAATGAATATCTAGTATTTGTTAACAGAGTATTATTTACCATAACTAATAATTCTAATAATTATTTACCATAACTTAAGTATATAAATGGTACCATAAAAATATTTACATCCTTGGGGCTGCAGTTGTAACTCAGTGGTAGAGCGCCCACATAGCAAATGTAGGCCCTGGGTTCAATCCTCAACACCACATAAAAATAAGTAAATAAAATAAAGGATTGTATCCATCTATGACTAAAAAAATATACTTCAAAAAAGTTTACATCCTTCAATTTAGTAATTCTACTTGTATGAATTCCTCCAAAGAAAATGATCCAAAAGGGAAAAAAAAAAAAAAAAACAAGCTTGCACGCTTGAATATTTTATTTGAAAGACTCTTTCCTATACAAAGGGAGAAAATGTTTTTTAGTTACTTACCAAATAGCTGGATTTTCTTCTGATCCCCTTGATAATTTGTTTAGGTGGCAGTAGCCCGATCCCAGAGGTAAATCATGGCAATTATCAGTCCAAGAATGTCCATAAGACCTAGATTTGGACAGGGAGGTATAAGGGAAAGCCTACCTCAAATGGATTCCCAGATGTATAAATACTAAATCAAAGAGTATAAGTATTTTTACAGCTCTTAATAATTGGTAAAGTTTTCCTTCCCTCCCCCATCCCAAACCCCTACTTTCACACCCTCCAAAAAAAAAAAAAAAAGTATATTTTAAGCTAGGGGCAATGTCAGGCCCCTGAAGTCCCAGCTACTCAGGAGGCTGAAACAGGAGGATGGGAGGTTGGCTTGAGACCAGGCATTCAAGGACAGCCTGGGTAACACAGAAAGACCCTGTCTCTGCGGGTGGGGGTGGGGGGAACTTTTAAGCATATTTTTATAACATACCTTTTCTATCCATCCTGTCTTCCCATTTAGGATTAAGCTATATGGAGGCCATTTGGCCATCTGGAGCTTCAGCAGCCATCTCAGAACTACTCTGGAACGTCCTAATGAGTCACCATGATATCAATTCTGATCAACCCTTGGAACCACATACTTGACTTCCAGTTAGAATGTCTTTGTGCTTCTAACTGAAGTACTTCTAACTGAAGTACATGAATGTAATAAGATATTATGTTTCGGGGCTGGGGCTGGGGCTCAAGCGGTAGCGTGCTCGCCTGGCATGCGTGTGGCCCGGGTTCGATCCTCAGCACCACATACCAACAAAGATGTTGTGTCCGCAGAGAACTAAAAATAAATATTAAAAAATTCTCTCTCTCTCTCTCTCTCTCTCTCTCTCTCTCTCTCTCTCTCTCTCCCCTCTCTCACTCTCTCTTTAAAAAAAAAAGATATTATGTTTCAAAATGAGGTTTATAAAATTAATTTACGATGGAAAAGCTTATGATAAAACATTAAGTAGGGGCTGGGGCTGTGACTCAGTGGTAGAGCACTTGCCTCATAAGCATGAGGCACTGGGTTTAATCTTCAGCACCACATAAAAATAAATAAAATAAAAATATTGTGTCCATCTATAACTAAAAAAAAAATTTTTTTAAACATTAAGTATGGACTGGAGTTGTGGCTCAGTGGTAGAGTGCTCACTCAGCATGTGCAAGAACCTGAGTTCTATCCTCAGCACCACATAAAAATAAATAAATAAAATAAAGGTATTGTGTCCAACTACAACTAAAAAATAAATATTTTTTAAAAATTAAGTAAAAGAATAGCAGGTTAAGCTCTGAACTTAAACACAATATCAGCCTCATATGAACAAATCCACTGGAAAAAAACAATATAGAAATGAAATAAACAAGATAAAATGTTAAGAATATTTACCTCTAGATGATTGGACCATAAGCCCATGCTTCTTTGTGTTTTCCTGTATTTTCCCAGTTTTATATAATGAGTATACATTGCTTTTATTATTAGAAGAAAAATAACAAAAAAAGACTTGTGGGTTCAGAGAACTAAACTGAGAAACTCTATACTAACTCAAAAATAATACCTAGTGTGAATAAGAGCAAATATTCTTTTTAGCCTAGGGCCTCGGATTTTGATCACCTCCAAAGCCCTCACTTGTTTTTGTAGCCCGAGGGGGGATACTGTTGAATTAAGAGCAACCTCTGATAACTGGATTATCTATTTTCTAACAATTAGAGAACAACCAAAACTTTTTCTTTTAAAAATAAAACTGATTTTATTATTTTTACAAAAGTAACCCCTGCTCGTTGTTTTTTTAAAAAAAAAATCAAGAAAAGAAGAATATTTTGTCAAAGCAAAAGTTCCCTACCACACCAATCCTGGGAAGTAACCATTAAAGTGTGCATCTTCCCAAATATTCTGCAGGGTATATACAAACTTTTTTAAACAAACATAAGCCCTTCCTATGTAAACTAGCACAAAAGTTGCCTTTTTTCTCCCTTGACATTATATTGTAGACATTTTTCTATGTCTACATGTAAGATTACTTCATTCTTTATAATGGCAGTATGATGCTCTACATAAAATGGGTGAACTACAATTTATTTAATGGACATTACATTGTTTAGACTTTTTCTCTATTACAGGTTTTGAAGGGGCTATCAATAACACCTTCCATTTTCCTATTGGATTTCATATTGAAAGATAATGACACAGGACTGGGACATAGAGAAATTAGAATGAACAGAACGAATTCAGACTTTCCTCTGGAAACATAAGCCAAGCAACCTGTTCCTTGAGCTTCTCTAACACTATATTCTAGTGAAATTATTTATCTAGCTGGACACAATTACAATAATGAAACAGCAACATATAACTGGGAGCCAAGAAGTCAAATTTGATATCTAGGTCTTCCAATTGATAATCTGGGTTAACTAAGACAACCCATCCATTCTCTCTAAACTCCAGTGGCTTCTTCTATCAAATGGCAGTACAAGGAGATGAACCAACTCAGTTCAGTTTTCAAGATTTTTTTTTTGTATTGGAAGAACCTCATATAAGCATGTAAAATGTAAAAAGTAAAAAGAATAACTGTCTGAAACCAGAACGGAAGATCCCAAGACCCCATATGTCCTAGAGCTGGTCCTCTGCAGTATCCTCTCTTTCACCCCAAGTGCTCAAATGGAACTCTTTAAGATCTCACCTGGCCCAGCTTAAAAACCACTGAGCTTAGGGCTAGGGTTGTGACTCTATGGTAGAGCACTTGCCCGAGCATATGGGAGGCACTAGGTTCAATTCTCAGCACTACATATAAACAAATGAATACAATAAAGGTCCATCAACCACTAAAAATATGTTTTTAAAAAACTATTGAGAATAAAAATAAAGTACCTCCCAGTATGGATCTAAACCATCAGAATTTAAATAAATGGCAGTTCTGACTTACTCTAATACATAAACAAGTGCTTCTATATTTCCCAAGTCTGTTTAACTCAAGTGTGCTTCTAAAAATTGAAGATAAGTTATTAAAAACTGATATAAATAGCATTTCTAACATCTGTAACTAGAGGATCCTAGGTTAGAATGGATCTAGGACTTCTAGAAGCCTTAAAATATACATATTTGGGAAAATGTCTAATATCAATTTTTATAAGATTACCTTGTTGGAACCATAAGATCAAGCCTTGGACTGGATGTAAAGGTGGGATTGCCTCATGATCGATTTGGTCACTTACATCATTGGCTTGAGGAGACATTAACCCGAAAGTAGAAAATAAGGACTTTGGGAAGTAGCTTTAAATGAGGTTAGGAAAAAGTATCTCCAGGATTGATTCATAATTTGTCAATCTCAGGGCAAAATGAAAATGTAGGGTCTTTGTTCAACAATTAAGAATTTCAATTTAAAAGAAAAAATAATAATTTCAATTTGGGGGGCTGGGGATATAGCTCAGTTGGTAGAGTGCTTGCCTAGCATTCATAAGGCCCTGGGTTCGATCCCCAGCACCACTGGGGAAAAAAAAAAAAAAAAGACAGAAAGAATTTCAATTTGGCTAAAAGAATTCATCAAGTAAGTATGGGAATTCTAAGAATGAGACTTTGCGCACCCACCCAGGTGGCTCAGCTGCCTGTGACGCTGAGTATCCAACATTTAACATTGTGCCCCTAATGGTGAATTTGTCCTAGACTCTGAAAAAATGGTGATGCCTGAGGAATACTTAGTGTGAGCATGAAAAAGGAGAATTTAAGTTGACTCTGGCCTCAGAAGTGCTTGGGAGCAAAACAATGAACTGTAAGAAACCTGAGTTCTGGTCTATGGAGTAGACAGGTAAATAAGTCACCGCCCTCTCAGGATCCAGGAGCCTTCAGTGAATCTTCAGTACGAGAGATTGAACCCAGAGGTGCTTTGCCACTGAGCCATATCCCCAGAACTTTTTATTTTTTATTTTGAGACAGTATCTCACCAAGTTGCTGAGGCTGGTCTTGAACTTGCAATCCTCCTGCCTCAGCTTCTCAATAACTGGTTTTACAGTTATGCACCACCACACCCAGCCAGTGAATCTTCCTAAAATGGACTCTGCCCAGGCTGTGGACTTTTGGAAAAGATCCTCACAAAATAACAAAAAGTAAGAGCCCAGCCTCCTCTCCAGGGACCTAAGGGTAAATTACCAGCAGGGTCAGCTGTACCTAACATGAAAGGGTAGCCATGAGCAAAGAACCATGAAACAATGTGTTAAGGGTAGGAGAGATCTGTATCAAGTGCTATACAAACACTGATGCCAGCCGGGTGCTCCTCTCCACCTGGAGATTGGTCAGGGTAACAGCAGTAAGAAAGTAACATCTGGACAATCCTGGAAAGAAAGGGCTGATGTTGGTCATGGGAAGCATCACCAGAGGAGAAACAAGTAAATTGTCAAACATGTTCTTCTGTGACCTTGGCTGATAGGTTCTTTGAAACTGTCCTCCAAAAAGTTCTCCATCCTTACTCTGATATGGGATTTTCTTCATTATGATTTGGGGAAAACTACCCATTGACTGATAGTGATTTAGTGAAACAGAGATTTGGGAGTTCTTTGTTAAAGATTTTTCAGCTTCTGTGTTAGATAACCATTAGAATCAATGAATGACGTACACAGGGCTGTTAGGGTAAATGATTTCACCTTCATTAGTCCTAGTACAATTTCATTGCCACTGTTTTGCTGAATTCTGGATTCCACCAAAGACTGTAGGCAACTGAAATGCATCAAGCATTCACAGCATAGCAATGCCTATATTACTAATGTCAGCTATAACCTTGACTTTTGTACCCAAGTCTGTCTCAGTAGTCTCTAGATTTATCCACACAAACCTAAACAAAAACATATTTGTTTGGGTCACTCCTAAAGAATACTCACTTGCAAGAAAGAAAGAAAAAAAAAAAGATGGACAATACAAGCTTGAAAATCACTTTGTGGGGGAACATGGAAAAGGAGAGTTATATCATTCATCTCACAAATAATACAAAACTTTCTTTTCTCGAGGTCTTTTTTTCTGCTTTGGCCAGCTCTAGGAATTTCCCTTTCTCCCTTCCCATACTGAGCCCCATTTCCAGGTACCTCTCATCACTTGCTACACCCTGAGCTCTCAATACCTTGCTCTTCTGTTATGCCAGGAAATTCTATTCTGCTCCATCTCTTATTCCAAATTAATATGTCCATACTCTTATTAGATTCATGTTTCTAAGACCTTAGATTGATGACTTTGGGGGGCTTGGGAGTCCTCCCTCTTTACCCCAAAGGATGTTTATTCCCCAAGAGGAATTCTAGTGAATCCAAGTATTTGCTTACAGAAGAAGAGGTTGTTGTTCTTTATAGAGTATTGATCTACAAATACTCCCTCTTTTTTTTTTTTTTTTTTTTTTTTTTTTGTCCCAGGAATTGAACCTAGGGGCACTTAACCACTGCGCCATATCCCCAGTCCTTTTTATATTTTATTTTGAGACAGGGTCTCACTAAGTTGCTGAGGGCCTTATTAACATGCTAAGACTGGCCTTGAACTCACAATCTTCCTGCCTCAGCCTCCCAAGCCACCGGGATTACAGGTATGCTGTTTCTCCATTTTTTGTCATTGCTGTTGTTTTTTTGTTTTAGGGTTTTTTGGAGGGGGGAAGAGGGGGGTATTTGGCTCAGAATGCCCTTTAAGAGCATAAACGGTCCCTAAAATATTTCTTTCAACTAGTTGCTCTTGCCTAAACATCACCAGTGTCATCCAGTGCCTACTGGATAAAGGCCAGAACTTAGGCCCTCTACCATTTGATGCAGCCTGAGATCACTCTCCCAGAGGACCCTCTGCTTCTGCTCAGGTGAGTGAACATCACTCCTCCACCTCCCTATCCTGACCCTCTGCCTGAAATGCTTCCTCACCACCTCTGCCTAAAAGTCTCACCCATTTGCTAGAGTTCCATGTGTTTTTCCTTGTTTTGCTTTCTCTTTTCCACACTTATTTGTCTGCAATAAATATGTATTATTTATGTTGCTTTTAACGTTATTTTTAATTTTTAAAGAAACATTTAGCCTATCTTTCAAAACACTATTTAAATTTTCCTTCCACCAGAATTCTCCCAGATGGAAAACATGTTAATAATAGCAGCTAACATTTATTATGCACTTACCAAGAGCCCACCACTGTGCTAAATGTTTATATATAAAAATATTATCTCATTTACTCTTCAAAGCCACCCTATGAGATGTTCTAAACCTACAAATTAGGAAACTAAAAGTCTGAGAGAGTGTTATGTCACTTACACAGTTCTCATTGTTGGCAAGCGTCAGAGGTAAGGTGTGACCACAGCTCATTGACCCCTAGAGCTGCTCTTATCAACCACTTTCCTTAAGATGGTCCTTAAGACATTAGCCATGGGCTGCCTTTTATTGTAGATAATTATTTATTTCTTCTCCTACACTCTAACTTCCTTGAATGTGTTTTGAGGTCTGTCAGAATGTCTAGCATAAATGTCTATACATAATGATAAGCGTATTGAATTTTTCAGATAAGAAAACTAAGGCCCAATTTGATGGTAAATGGATGGAACTAGAGAATATTATACTAAGTGAAATAAGCCAATCCCAAAAAAACAAAAGCCAAATGTTTTCTCTGATATTCGGATGCTAATTCACAGTAAGGGAGAAGCAGCTACGGAAGAAAAGAGGTACTTTGGATTAGACAGAGAGGAGTGAAGGGAGGGGAGGGGGCATGGAGTTAGGAACGATAGTAGAATGAATCAGACATTATTACCCTATGTGCATATATGATTACACGACTGGCTTAAGGTGTAACTCTACATCATGTACAACCAGAAGAATAGAAGTTATACTCCATTTACATATGATGTGTCAAATGCATTCTACTGTCATGTATAACTAATTAGAACAAATTTTTAAAATAATGGAAAAAAAAGAAAAAGAAAAGGCCCAGAGAGAAGCAACTTGCCTGAGTTCCCATAGCCATTCTGGGACAAAAACCACCAAGTCCTGAGTTAGCCCTGGTATCTTTTCATCACACACGTTGTCAGTGCTTGATGTATATTTATTGAATGAATTTATTTCGTGGGCCTTTTTTATCTGATCCCCTCAAGCCACAGAGTTTAGTCATAATTGGAAATCACAATGAATATTAATAATAATTGGGAATCTAAATTACAATTTGATAACTCACTTTCCCAAGTAGATTGAGCTGGTGAGATAAAAGTTAATGTGTAATATGATAAAGTTCTCTGCCAATTTTTATTTGATGAATGTGAAATAATTTTAAAGAACTGAAAAAATAGTAGAAATATTAGTAGTGGTAAGAGATGTTACATGAAGGGTTGGCTTAATTAAATTGAGAACCAGATTTTTTATTAGAACACACATGTGTAAATTTAATCATCAAAGAACACTGAAATTCAAAGTACTTTTTATATATGTATATATTTAATAACTAAGATTATTGGAAAGTTACATTCTTAAGTTTTGCACATCCAGAAAAAAAAATATCTAATGCAATAATTCTGTTTACCACAGAAACTATGGTTTAATCTCCTACATCAGAGAAGCTGAAAACACTGAATCTGTGCTGTGAGCCCTCTTTCAAACCTCAGGCAAAGGTCTGACAATCAAGGTTACCTGAATCATATAGAAAGACCCCTTAGGGGCAATTTTTGTGTGAATAAAGAGAATTATTTCACCTTTAAAGATATCATGCAACAGGTTAGGTTTGTGGCTCAGAGGGAGAATGCTCACCTAGCATGCATGAGGCACTGGGTTTGATCCTCAACACCATTTGAAAATATTAAAAAATATCATACAAGTAGTATATGTTCATTATTTTGAAAAATTAGTTAAAAAAGGAAAACAAAATCATCCCAATCCCATTATCAAGTGATAATCAATATAAACATGTTTATCTTCTTAAAGAATGGGATTACACTTTACACATTGTTTTAGAAGCTGCTTTTTTTTTCCTAAAGAGAGAGAGAGAGAATTTTTTTAATATTTATTTTTTAGTTTTCAGCGGACACATCTTTGTTTGTATGTGGTGCTGAGGACCAAACCCGGGCCACACACATGCCAGGCGAGCGCGCTACCGCTTGAGCCACATCCCCAGCCCCAAGAAGCTGCTTTTTTAACTTAACATGTTGTTAATATTTTTATAACAGTTAAATTTTCACATACATTACTGTTTAATGTCCACATAGCATACCATTATAATATCTGCATAAAAATTTGAAATAGGTATAGACACGTGACATAAGACATGAGTGTAAGATGGCTTGTGTGTAGGCTTTGGGCTGAGGTCTTGGGATAAGACATTGTAGCAGACGTTTTTATTGCTTAATTTCTCTGGGATCATTCTTCTGTTCTCCTGCAGCTACTGTGGACAATTCTTCTATATAGTACCTCAGTAGGACTCCATTAGAATTGACCCCCAATTGCCTACAGCTGACGATACCCCTGAACACTCAGTAGAATTTTTAAGTACAATGTGATTCCAATAACTAATCTCTCTCCCACATGGAGAACAATTGGTACCACAAATATCACTCTCTCCACCAAGTCACCTATAAATTCATCCAGCATCCATCTTGAATAGCACAGGCTTCCCATTTCTCTCTGTTCTCTCTCTCTCTTCTCCTACTTGGTCCCCTCAGACTTTCCCCAGGGTCCCAGCTCCAACTTGGTGAAGACTGAGGCTGTGAGCAGAGTTCTAGACCCTATCTAGACAGGGCAAGGAACATCAGGTCTTAAGGAAGCTTGAAATCTTTAGAGTTGTTCAGAGTAAATATCCACAAGCAAACAAACTTCCTCTTGCTAATATTGACCACACTCACGAGCACCCCATCTCATATATTTCAGGTCCAATCCTTGCCTTATCCATTTACTCAGTCTTCTGCTATTAATATTTCTCTTTAAGTCAACTCATTTTCTTAAAACTTAAAGAAATGATACTGCATCATAATCAACAATATCCATAAAATCCTATTTTTATGCTGGTTCTATTTTTCTCATGATTATTCAAACAAACACCTCATTATTAAAATAAGAAAAGTTTATCCATGTACCACCTGAAATCATCCCAGTGGTACACACATCCCACAATTTGGAAAATACCATATTTTATAAATAAAGAACACAGACAAAATTTCAAGTAAGGCTCGGTTGTTTACTAAAATCTGCAGGGAAGAGGAAGAAAGCACGCACACTCAGCATGTCTCAACTCTCTGCCCTTCTTAGAAGCTTAAAATAAACAAATATTCTTTACACATCTTTATGTGGAACAAATATGAAGAACTAGCTTAGTGACTTGAGCAAGCTATATAAGAGGTCTTTTCCAAGAACTGCTTTCTTTCAGTCAAGGGTGTCTTGGATTCGGTGGGCCCGTGGAGAGAAGTCTCTCATGACCAACAGGAAATGGGTACTTCTAGCAGGGCTGGCAAGTAGAATCTTCCACAACTCATAACTTGATTTGGTCACAGCATTGTTATTCAAGAAAATCTCTATAGTCTCCCTTCCACTGTCTTACCAAAGACCTTATTCCTTTTGTTAAAAGGGGAGGAGGAGGGACAAGAAAGAAAAGGAAGGGATGAGAAAACCCCATCTTGCCACCTCTGAACTGAGTGTCTCAGCCAGTCCCCATGCCTTGTGCTTCTTGGTTTACAGAATAGAAAATGCTACTAGCACGCAGCCTCCTGGCCATGATGTGGTATGAGACAGAATTCAGACAAAACCCAGTGGAAGTCCTTGGAGGAGGACCCACTTCCTCTATGATGACTGGCATGACACAGAAAGTAAGTGTAGGTAGGAATGACCTCCTGGGATGTACCACCAAACTAGTAAAGCAACATGCTGCCTGCCATATGATGCCTTCACCTACAATGTCCAGATCTGCCACCTCTCTCTCAGGTCTCACAATCATGTGTCTTAAACTTCAAAAGAACTGGCTAGACAGTAAAACAAAATGAATTTTTTACATATTAAGCATGTAAAATCATCTCAAATTTTTGTGGGTTTTAAGGTTATTATAAATGTAGTTGGTGCTAAATATAGACATTTTTTATATTTTTTATTTTAGATTTTCTGAGTCTGAAAACATAAACAATAAAAAAAAACCCAAAGTAATTGTCATTGTTACCATTTTAATAGTCTTATCTCCAGTTTCTGTACATTTTCAGACCCTTAAAAGCATATCATGTTTTTAATTTTTATAAAAATTTTTGTATAAATATTTCATGTTTCTTATTATGAAAGTATGATATATTCATTTAAGTGAACATAGAAAAAAGAACATTCATGATCCCACCACCCTGGGGCAACAATCATTAATATTTAATATAGGTTTTTATCCTGACTCATTTACTTAAGTTTCTACACAAGCATTAAAATTTTGACAAACAGCCAGGCACGGTGGCACACGCCAGTAATCCCAGCATCTCAGGAGGCTAAAGAGGAGGACTGCAAGTTCAAAGCCAGCCTCAGCAAAAGTGAGGCATTAAGTAACTCAGTGAGACCCTGTCTCTAAATAAAATTCAAAATTGGGCTAGTGATGTGGCTCAGTGGCCAAGTGACCCTGAGTTCAATCCCTGGTACCCGCCTGCCAAAATTTTTTTGTTTGTAAAAACAAATATCATTTGGTTGGGAGAGGGGAATTATAATTAACTTATTTTTGTTAAACTTATTGAGGCATAATTTATATTTATACTATAATAGTATAATTTATAATAGTATAACAGTATAATTCATAATTTATATATAAATTGTATATGCTATAAAATTTATATTACAATTTTTTATTGGTTGTTCACAACATTACAAAGCTCTTGACATATCATATTTCATACATTAGAATCAAGTGGGTTATGAACTCCCATTTTTACCCCAAATACAGATTGCAGAATCACATCGGTTGCACATCACATTTTTACATACTGCCATATTAGTGACTGTTGTATTCTGCTACCTTTCCTAACCTCTACTATCCCCCTTCCCCTCCCCTCCCATCTTCTCTCTCTACCCCATCTACTGTAATTCATTTCCCTCCATGTTTGTTATCCCATTCCCCCCATAACCTCTTATATGTAATTTTGTATAACAATGAGGGGCTCCCTCCATTTCCATGTGATTTCCCTTTTTTTCTCCCTTTCCCTCCTACCTCATGACTCTGTTTAATGTTAATCTTTTCTTCCTACTCTTCCTCCCTGTTCTGTTCTTAGTTGCTCTCATTATATCAAAGAAGACATTTGGTATTTGTTTTTTAGGGATTGGCTAGCTTCACTAAGCATAATCTGCTCTAGTGCCATCCATTTCCCTGCAAATTCCGTGATTTTGTCATTTTTTAGTGCTGCGTAATACTCCATGGTGTATAAATGCCACATTTTTTTAATCCATTCATCTATTGAAGGGCATCTGGGTTGATTCCACAGTCTAGCAATTGTGAATTGTGCTGCTATGAACATCGATGTGGGAGTATCCCTGTAGTGTGCTCTTTTAAGGTCTTCAGGAAATAGTCCAAGAAGGGCAATAGCTGGGTCAAATGGTGGTTCCATTCCCAGCTTTCCCAGGAATCTCCATACTGCTTTCCAAATTAGCCGCACCAATTTGCAGTCCCACCAGCAATGTACAAGTGTACCCTTTTCTCCATATCCTCGCCAGCACTTGTTGTTTGACTTCATAGTGGCTGCCAATCTTACTGGAGTGAGATGGTATCTTAGGGTGGTTTTGATTTGCATTTCTCTGACTGCTAGAGATGGTGAGCATTTTTTCATGTACTTGTTGATTGATGGTATATCCTCCTCTGAGAAGTGTCTGTTCAGGTCCTTGGCCCATTTGTTGATTGGGTTATTTGTTATCTTATTGTCTAATTTTTTGAGTTCTTTGTATACTCTGGATATTAGGGCTCTATCTGAAGTGTGAGGAGTAAAAATTTGTTCCCAGAATGTAGGCTCCCTATTTACCTCTCTTATTGTTTCTCTTGCTGAGAAAAAACTTTTCAGTTTAAGAAAGTCCCATTTGTTGATTCTTGTTATTAACTCTTGTGCTATGGGTGTCCTATTAAGGAATTTGGAGCCCGACCCCACAATCTGTAGATCGGAGCCTACTTTTTCTTCTATCAGACAGAGTCTCTGATTTGATATCTAGCTCCTTGATCCACTTTGAGTTGACTTTTGTGCATGGCGAGAGGAGGGGATTCAGTTTCATTTTGTTGCATATGGATTTCCAGTTTTACCAACACCATTTGTTGAAGATGCTATCCTTCCTCCATTGCATGTTTTTAGCTCCTTTATCAAATATAAGATAGTTGTAGCTTTGTGGATTAGTCTCTGTGTCCTCTATTCTGTACCATTGGTCCACCCGCCTGTTCTGGTACCAGTACCATGCTGTTTTTATTACTATTGCTCTATAATATAGTTTGAAATCTGGTATCGCTATACCACCTGATTCACACTTCCTGCTTAGAATTGTTTTTGCTATTCTGGGTCTTTTATTTTTATATTACAATTTATAGTAAAATTTTATTTGTAGTAAAAATCACCACTTTTGGTGTGCAGTATGATGATGAGCTTTGACAAATACATAAAGTTGAAAAGCATGACCCAAATAAAACGTGTTTCACCAGTATTTTCATCACCCCAAAAATTTCGCTCATGCTCCTTTGTCTATTGATAAACATTGCTTTTAAAAACTACAAAATATTCAGTTTTAATGACTAGATAAAGGAAATGTGGTACAAATACACAATGGAGTTGTGCTCATCCATAAAGAAGAAACAATGTCATTTGCAGGAAAATGGGTATGTCTGGTGGTATTGTGCTAAGTGAAATGAGCCAGACTCAGAAAGACAAGTATCAAATGATTCCTCTTATATGTGAAAGCTAGAGAGGAAAAGAAAGAAAGAAAGAAAGAAAGAAAGAAAGAAAGAAAGAAAGAAAGAAAGAAAGAAAGAGGGAGGGAGGAAGGAAGGAAGGAAGGAAGGAAAAGAAATGTCATGAAAACAGGAAGAGGAATATTAAGGTAGAGGAAAAGGATCAGGAGGAGGGAGGGGGAATAAGGGGAGGTATTAGAGAGTATAACTGACCACTTTATGTTATTGTATGTGTGAATACACCACAATGGAACCCACATAATTCACAGATGCCAATTAAACAGTTTTTAAGTCAGATAGGGCTTGCTGGTTAAAACAAGAGCAAGTGTTATTTGTTTTGATTCTCTCCTGTGATCTGGTAATTAACATTGCATATTGCAAAAAATAAATGATTCTACCCTTCAGGGATCAGAAAAAGAACCACACTTTCTTCATCATGATGTAGATAAGCACTATCTTGTAAACTGTAATAAAACCAAATATTTATAATATTTTAAAATACAGTTTTATACCCTCTGGTTTAGTTCTATTAGAAATTCCATAGTGTCTGACTGATGGTTTGTGAAAATATAACCTAAAAGAGAAAAATATTGAGAATATAATAAATAATGGCACTAAAAATACTGTTTTGTGTCTATAACATAATTCACTGTTGTTCCTAGTATTTAATTATGTACAAGGATATAATTATCATTCCCGTGAATAAATCTTTATTAACATTTTCCTTTTAAAGATTTATTTTTAATATTTTTAGTTGTCAATGGACCTTTATTTTATGTATTCATATGCAATGCTGAAAATTGAACCCAGTGTCTCACACATGCTAGACAAGCACTCTACCTCTGAGCCACAACCTCAGCCCCCTAACATTTTCAATGACTGCTCTAAGACATCCCAGAAGTTGGATTACTGGGTCAAAGGGGGGTTTTGTTTGGTTTGCTTTAAATTAATGTAAAGCTTTTAATACATATTTCTGTTTTCCAGAAAGTTTTTACCATTTTATACTTCTGCAACCAGCATATGAAAGGACTGCTATATGACATGCCTTGCCAGTTAAGAATGTCCTCATTCTGTAATCTTTTCAAATATGATATGTGAAAAATAGCATTGTATGCATTAAATTTGGTTGCTTTTATCAGTGAAGTTGAGTGTGTTTAAAGATTTGTTAGCCATTTATATATATTTTATGAATACCTATGTCCTTGACTGTTATCTTAAAAAATTAAGATTTTTTTAATAATAACTAAAGTTAATTATTGACTCCTAAGAGCCTTATCTACATTGAGGTTATTAACCCTGTGTCTTCATACTTATTTCCAACATTTTCTTCAGAAGATAAATTATATATCTTCAAATTTTAATTATATTTTAAACATGAAAGATCAAGTCCATTGGTCCCTTCATTTGAGATCAAGAAATTTAATCTAATTCCTATATTCACAATATAATACTATAATGATCAAGAAGTTATAGGATGGACCTTTTCAATTGCATCTAATTTTATTTTCAAAATGATTTGTCAAATGTTTCTCTATGTGTGGCTTAATTTTTATATCTCCAGAATCATTTGAGGTGAATTAATAAATCAGATCAAAATTTGTATCAGAGTTTGTCTCAGTTAAAGTTTTTTTTTTAAAGAGAGAGTGAGAGAGGAGAGAGAGAGAGAGAATTTTTAATATTTATTTTTTAGTTCTCAGCAGACACAACATCTTTGTTGGTATGTGGTGCTGAGGATCGAACCCGGGCCGCACGCATGCCAGGCGAGCGCGCTACCACTTGAGCCACATCCCCAGCCCTCAGTTAAAGTTTTTTAAAGAGAATTTTCTTTAAGAAAATGAAAAGACAAGACATAAATTGGGAAAAACTCTTTTCAAAAACATATATTGATAAAGGACTTGTAACCAAAAAATACAAAGAACTCCTAACATTTAACAATAAGAAATCCAACAAGTCAATTAAAAAGTATGTAAAGATCTGGAGACACCTCACCAAATAAAACATACAAATGGCAAATAAACATATGAAAAAATGATCAACATTTTATATAATTAGAGTATTACAATTTAAAACAACAAGTAGGCAGTACTACAAGCCTACTAGAATGGCTAACACCCAATGTCAACAAGAATGTGGAGCAACAGGAGCTCTCATTCATTGCTGGTAGAGAAACAAATTGAGATGGCCATTTCCAAACTGTTTAGAAGTTTTAGACAAAGCAAATATTGTCTTACCAAATTGAGTTGAAAACTTATACTACAAAAACCTATACACAGATGTTTATATCAGCTTTATTCACAATTGTCAAAAATTGGAAGCTACCAAAATGTCCTTAGTAGATGAATGCATAAACAAACTGTGGTATATCCATTCAGTGGAATATTATTTGGCAATAAAAAAGAAATGAGCCATCAAGCCATGAAAAGATATTGAGGAACCTTAAATATATATTGTTAAGTGAAAGAAACTAACCTGATATAATTCCAACCATATGACAATCTGGAAAATACAAAACTAAAGAGATCAAGACAAAACTAAAAGATAAGTGGTTGCCAGAGGTTGGAGAAAGGAGCAAAGAGGTCAACATGTACATTACAGGGAATTCTTAAGGGAGTGAAAGTATTCTGTGTAATACTATCATGCTGGACACCTGATATTATGTTTTTGACAAATGCCATAGAATGCACTACACAAAGAGAAAAGCCTAAGGTAAAGTATGGACATTGGTTAATAATGATGTATCAATATTGGTTCACCAATTGCAATTAATATGCCACACTAAGATGTTAATAAGTGGGAAAACCACCGTGGGAGCAGGGAAAAGTATTTGAAAACTGTCAGTACTTTCTGTTCAATTGTTCTGTAAGTCTAAAACTGCTGTAAGAAATAAAATATACTGGTTTCAGAGAGAATTTCTATATATGTAAATCAATCGTGTATATATACAGGTTAACCTCTCTCCCACAAAAAGAATCACTTTGAAAGAACTTCTTTCCACCTGAAATAGTCTTCTATAAGGGGTAAGAACTCACTAACAGCAGGATAAATGAAAAACAGAAGACACAGCTAGTTTTGACACCACAGGTTACTGGTGATGAGTCCTGCTCCCTCTCATGTTGAAGTATAGCATTAGAGAAGCACGCTGAGGCAAGCATACAAAGCAGGGTTTATTTAGAAAGGGGTAACATAGACTTCTCCCAGGAGGGAGAAGGGGGCCATAGCTGGTATCCTGGTATCCCAAGAAGCGAGGGTATTTTTCCTTTGTATATGTCCAAGCTACCTTTGTTCTCCTGCTCTCTTCCCCTCATCTCTCTCCTTCCTATGTACCTGACTAGGCCCAGGAGATGCCCAGTGGGATGGCCAAAAGGTGAGCAACGGATGGGGGAAGAACCGGATGGAGCAGCCCAGGACACATTAATTAACAATTTAATAACTCCCTGTAGGGAGGGACAATTCGTGGGACAGATTACCTTAGCTACAGGCTGGAGCAGGGGCAGGTTCTTGATAAAGGTGGAGGAAGGGCTCTGAAGGTTCTAACATTACAGTCCCTCAGGGGGCAGTCTTCAACTTTCCGGACTCCCTCAAATTGGCCTCCTTGATCCAACCCCACTCGATTTACCTATCTATACTGACTGCCTGTCTAAATCTAGCTTCAGTTTGAGTACTGGCATAAGAAAGGGGCTCTGAAGCCAGCCTGATCTAAATTTGAATTGTTTCTTCACTTGTGTTAACTTGGCAAATTATTGAAGCTTCCTTAGTTTTAATTTCCTCCTGTATTAAGGAAGAAAATAAAAGTTATCTGAGAGAAATATCTTGAATATAATAAAATAGTAGATAATGTAATTATATATAACATATAACTATATATAACATATCCATATTATCTGTAATATAATAACATATAAATGACTTAGAATATACTCTTGCACAAAGTAAGCAATTGATCAATGGTAGTTTTACAATAATAATTGTTAATATAAATTTTTTATTTATATATGACAGAATGCATTACAATTCTTATTACATATATAGAGCTCAATTTTTCATATCTCTGGTTGTATACATAGTATATTCACACCAATTCGTGTCTTCATACCCGTACTTTAGATAGTAATGATCATCACATTCCACCATCATTCCACCATGCCCCCTCCCTTCCCCTCTAACCCTTCTGCCCTATCTAGAGTTCATCTATTCCTCCCATGCTCCCTCCCCCCCATCACACTATGAATTAGCCTCCTTATAACAAAGAAAACATTCAGCCTTTGGTTTTTTGGGATTGGCTAACTTCACTCAGCATTATATTCTCTAACTCCATCCATTTACCTGCAAATGCCATGATTTTATTCTTTTATTGCTGAGTAATATTCCATTGTGTATATATGCCACATTTTTTTAATCTATTCATCTATTGAAGAGTATCTAAGTTGGTTCCACAATTTTGAGTTGAGTTTTGTGCATGGTGAGAGATAGAGGTTTCATTTCATTGTGTTGCATATGGATTTCCAGTTTTCCTAGCACCATTTGTTGAAGAGGCTATCTTTTCTACAATGCATGTTCTTGGCACCTTTGTCTAATATAAGATAATCGTAGTTTTGTGGGTTAGTCTCTGTGTCCTCTATTATGTACCATTGGTCTATCAGTCTGTTTGAATGCCAATACCATGATGTCTTTGTTACTATTGCTCTGTTGTATAGTTTAAAGTCTAGTATAGTGATCCCTCTGCTTCACTATTCCTGCTAAGGATTGCTTGAGCTATTCTAGGTCTTTTATTTTTCCAGATGAATTTCTTTTTTTTCTTTTTTTTTATTGTTGGTCATTCAAAACATTACATAGTTCTTAATATATCATATTTCACAGTTTGATTCAAGTGGGTTATGAACTCCCATTTTTACCCCGTATACAGATTGCTGTATCACATCAGTTACACTTCCATTGATTTACATATTGCCATTCTAGTGTCTGATGTATTCTGCTGTCTATCCTATTCTCTATTATCCCCCTTCCCCTCCCCTCCCCTCCCCTCCCCTTTTCTCTCTCTACCTCCTCTACTGTAAATCATTTCTTCCACTTGTATTATTCTTCTCTTACCCCTCCTTTCCTCTTATATGTAATTTTGTATAACCCTGAGGATCACCTTCCATTTCCATGTGATTTCCCTTCTCACTCCCTTTCCCTCCCACCTCTCATCCCTGTTTAATGTTAATCTTCTTCTCAAGCTCTTCGTCCCTACCCTGTCCTTGGTTACTCCCCTTATATCAAAGAAGTCATTTGGCATTTGTTTTTTAAGGATTGGCTAGCTTCACTTAGCATAATCTGCTCTGATGCCATCCATTTCCCTCCAAATTCTATGATTTTGTCATTTTTTAATGCAGAGTAATACTCCATTGTGTATAAATGCCACATTTTTTTTATCCATTCATCTATTGAAGGGCATCTAGGTTGGTTCCACAATCTTGCTATCGTGAATTGTGCTGCTATAATTTCATGATTGCTTTTTCTATTTCTATGAGGAATGTCATTGGAATTTTGACCAGAATTGCATTAAATCTGTATAGTGCTTTTGGAAGCATGGTCATTTTGATAATATTAATTCTGCTTATCCAAGAGCAAGATAGATCTTCCATCTTCTAAGATCTTCTTTGATGTCTTTCTTTAGGGTTCTGCAATTTTCATTATATAGATCTTTTACCTCTTTCGTTAAGCTGTTTCCCAAGTATTGAGAATGGGGTAGTTTTCCTCATTTCCCTTTCTGAGGATTTGTCACTGATATACAGAAATGCCTTTGATTTATGGGTGTTGCTTTATATCCTGCTACTTTGCTGAATTCATTTACTAGTTCTAGGGAGGTTTCTGATGGAACTTTTAGGGTCTTCCAGGTATAGAATCATATCATCAGCAAATAGTGACAATTTGAGTTCTTCTTTTCCTATGTGTATCCCTTTAATTTCTTTTATCTGTCTAATTGCTCTGGCCAATTAGAACTATGTTTCAAGAACTATGTTAAACAGAAGTGGTGAAAGAGGGCATCCCTGTCTTGTTCCAGTTTTTAGAAGGAATGCCTTCAATTTTTCTCCATTTAGAATGATGTTGGCCTGGTGCTTAGCATCAATATCCTTTATGATGTTGAGATATGTTCCTGTTGTCCCAAGTTTTTCTAGTGTTTTGAACATAAAGAGGTGCTATATTTTGTAAATGCTTTTTTAAAAGCAAAATATTCAATATTCTTAAAGCGCAGTGGAATGTGATGGACATCATTACCAAAGTACATGTATGAAGACTCAAATTGGGTGTCAACATACTTTATATATAAATAGAGATATGAAAAAATTGTGGTATATATGTGTAATAAGAATTGTAATAAAAAACAAAGTACATGTATAAAGGCATGAATTGGCATGAACATACTCTATATACAAAGATATGAAAAATTGTACTCTATATGTAATAAGAATCATAATGCATTCCTCTGTCGTGTATTTAAAAAAATAAAATCAAATAAATAAAACTAAAAAAAGAAAGAAAGAAAAGAAATAATCAGACCAACACAGATTTGACTTCTGGCTCTTCCTCCAAGATTTTTTGCTCCTTCATACCACTTGAGAAACAAGTTGAGACATAAATAAGAAACATTCATTCATTCATTCATTCATTCAATAAATAGTTACTGGGTGCCTACTATGTGCCAGGCTGTAGACACTGAAGAAATGAGTGGACAAAAGAAAGTTCAAGTGTGAATAGTGATTATATAATAGTGGAGGAAAAAGCTAATGAACAAATGGATATATGATTAACTCTCAAATAAGGGTAAGTGAAAAGAAAGGAAAAAAAACAAGGAGAAGAGGCTGTGTTATTTTTATTTAAGCAGAGTCCTAAAGAACATGAGGGAAGCTGCCGTGCACATATGTGAGAAGAGCATTCTAAACCAAGGAAACCACAAAGGCCAAGGCCCGGGTAGAATGAGCCCATTGTGGCAAAGGAGGAGTGGCTGAAGTAGAGTGAAGGGAAGGGAAGTTAAAGGAGGTGAATGATCAGGAAACACCTGAGACCAAATCATGTAGGAGGGTAAGGACTTCAGATTCCAAGAGTGACGGAATGCCATAGGTGATTGTTGAAAAGAAGCACATTGTGATAGACTTGTATTTTCACAGGATCATTCCAGAAGCTGTTTAGCAAATAGTCTATATGAAGATATGGTAGGATACCTCTAAAATGGTTTCAAACAAATCCTGCCTCCTTTTACACCCCTGCGTAATCTCCTCCCCTTGAATGCAGGCTGCATCTGTAAGTGTGACTTGCTTCTGCCAAATGGAAGAGTACAAAAAGTAACCATCTGTCACTTCCAAGATTAGGCTACAAAAGACTGTGACTTTCTTATTTCTCTCTCTCTCTCTCTCTCTCTCTCTCTCTCTCTCTCTCTCTCTCTCTACCTTTCTGGATACCTTCATGCTGAAGGAAGCCAACTGCCCATGGAGAGGCCCACGTGACAGGGACTGACATCACCAGCCACCTAACCAGTGAGGACCTGAGGTCTTCCAGTAGCCATATGAGCAAACATGGAAGCAGAGCCTCCCCAGTCAAATTTTAAGATGTCTATAGACAGCTAACCCCATGATTACAGCCTTGTGTTGTGAGAGACCCTGAGTCAGAGGACCCTGCTAAGTCACACCTCAATCCCTGGCCCTCAGAACTGGGGACAGAATAAAATGTTTGTTGTCGAAAGCCTTTAAGTTGTGGGATGATTTGTCATGAGGCAATAATAGGCAATCAATATGGAGGATAAATTGAAAGCTGGAAAGGCAGGTTTGTAGGACATAGAAGTGGTCCACCCAAGCCTAATGATAAGGGCAGTCTGGACTAGAATATAGCAGCAACAGTGGTGAGAAGTGGTTGAATCAAATTCCACTTTTGCAAAATGCCTGACACTTAGTAGAAACTGAACACATGTCCATACCATTTTTGTTGCTTGGTAAGAATCTAAGCAAAGACTAGAATTTTCAGAGGAGCCTGAATTGAATGACCCTACCTGAGAAAAGCCATGAGACAGTAAAACAGGCTACATGGCAAACTCCAGGTGACTCAAAAATATCTATGAGCTATTATGGATTAAATTGTGTCCCCCCCCCAAAAAAATGATATAATGAAAATCTAACCTCCAGTACTCTATAATGTGACCTTATTGGGAAATAGTGTCCTTGCAAATGTAATTAGTTAAGATGTGGTCATTCTGGAATAGAAAGGACTTCTAATTGAATAAAGCTGGTGTCCTTATAAAAGACAAACACCTGAAGACAGATGACACAGTGAGAATGCCATGGGAAGATGGAAGAAGAAATTGGAATTAGGCTGACACAAGCCAAAAGACACCAAAGACCTATGGCCACCGGCAGATGAGTGCTATGAAGAAGCAAGGAAATATTCTCTCCTACAGGCCTGTGAGGGAGAATGGCCCTGACAACACCTTGATTTTGGACTTCCGGCCTCCTAAACTGAGAGAATAAATTTCTATTGCTTGAAGTTACTCAATTTGTGGTACTTTGTTAAAGCAGCCCTATGAAACCAATACAATACCTATCAATGTTCTCCCTTATCTTCCCACTGCCGCCCAGGAAAGGAGCCGGAAAGATACTGGAGTCAACCATCAAATCCCATCTTAAGCACCAACACAGCCCCATATTTATAAAGATGGTTAGGAAACACACAGTGGCATTGACAATGGCGATTTACTTTTCCTTTGTTGTTTGTGATACACAAAAGGAAAGTGTGTCCCGAAGACACCAGAAATCTTTCCAATTGATGCTAATGGGCGACCAGCCTCTGCTTCACTCTGTGGGAAATGAGGCCACTAAGAGGAAGTTATCAGTAAGGGATTTATGTTTTAGTAGCGTGTTTAATTATGATACAACCACTACTGTCTCTTGCACAGGAATTTAGCATGCCAGATTTACAGCTCTTAGCACAATTTTTGCCTTTGTTGTCTCCAAGAGCCTTGTTTCTGATGTTTTATTAGACTATGAACCTCTGTTCAATTGTGTCACACTGCCCCCTACTGCTTTGGTCCATAATCTCATCCTGGCTGCTACTATTTGGAGTTGGTTTTTCAGAACGTGTTTTTTGCCAGAATCTTTAAGCTGGCCCACTCTCACGCCCCAACGAACACAAAACATTGGAACAGTGGGGTTGTGCAGGGGGGATTATCTTTTTCTTTTAATAAAAACCACTGAAGAACCACAAATATATATATATATATATATTCGCTTGTTTCAAAACACATCATCTCACTGGCTGCAGCTTGCAAGGGAAATTAAGTTTCCAGGAGCGGATGAGATTCTTTTCTTTCCTATTTCTTGAGGGCGGAAAACATCTTCAAGAGATATCCTCTCTTTTCATGACATGACAACAGGGGGAAAAAAAATTTTTTTAAGAAGCTGATGAAATTTTAACTAATCCAACCAGCCAGAGGAAAGCAGTATTACAAAAGGGGCCTCCAAAAAGACTGGGATTTCTTTTCCGCTTCAAAGGTGTCGACGCTGTGCAGGGCGTGCAAAAGCCGCCTGCGGAGGGGGGTCTGTGCACCCTTGGTTGGCCCAGGCTGGGTGCTGCGATGGACAGCCCACGCTGTCCGTCGCTCCTTCCCCCTCCCAGCTGCACTCCAAATGTGGCTGGGGACAACCCCCAGCCATGAGTTAAAGCAGCAGACGGTCAGGAAAAGCATGTAGGGAGGTATTAGCAAGAAGGAAAAAAAAGAGGGAACCTTGAAAAGGCCAAATAGCCTTAAAAACACAAAGTAATTCTCAAGATATTCTGGAGGGATGCTTCTCAAGCAAAAAATAACAGCCCAGAACAAATTTCCCAAGTCAGTGATGTTGGTTTTAAAACATTTTTTAACAAATAAACAACAATCATACACAAAAAAAAAACATGCCACTTCTGTTGCCACCAACCTGTATTGCTCCCCTGTGGGTCTTCCCATGAATGACTACTACTAACCATCTGAATTGTGTTCCTGTGTGACCCCATGTGTATTTGTGTAACCATAGATTTGTTGCATTTTGGCATACACAACAGGACTGTAGCTAGCTCTCAGGAGTGTGTGGTTTCCTGTAACCCCTGTCTGGCTGGGGGCTTTATTCATATCCCTGGGTTCCATGAACTCACACCTTTATTCTTTGTGCCCTACCCTGTCTGAGCTGGCAACCTGGGGTGGGGGGGGGCAGGGATTCTTATCTCTACCCTGCACTAATCATTCCTGGCCTGAGCTTGAGACAGTGCTCCTTCCCAGGGATGGACAGGAGGGCAGGGATGGGGGTGGGGGGGACAGGCACCATCAATAGAGAACATTTACCCTTATTGCATTGTGCCAGACAGACTCAAAATTTATTCCATAAAAGATTTTTTATGTTGCATGGTCCAAGAGAATAGCCCAGCTGCTATCTTTGGCTCTCCTCCATTTCTCACTCCCATTCATAAAATCTTTAGAGAAGGCCATGTGCTGCTTTCTCACAGAGTGGATTGAGCTGTGCTCCAACCCAGGATGAAGTTGGATTTAAATGTAGGTGGCTAGAAAGGACTTGACCATTCTTTCTAACTATTCTATCTACTCTTACCTCTCCCTACCTATCCATCTTCCACCATGAATCAATAAATTATATGCTGAGCCTCTCTAAAGATGCAAAACCATACCAGAAGCTAGGGAATCAAAAAGCTTACTAACCCTCTGGCATTCATGGACTTAACACATATAGCAGTCCTGGAGACTCATGACCTATAGCAATTTGTTTCTTGCTGAGACCCAAATTTTAATGTCAAATACTGACACTAATGTTTAGGAGACAGTTACTTAGTAAATGAGCCTGTTCAGCCATTCCAAAAATCATAATGTTATTATTTTCTTAATTTTCCATATGTCAGGTACTATGCTAATTACTTTTTATGTTATGTCATTTTTCCATGATTATAACAACTTTATCCCCATTTTATAGAGGAGAAAACTGAAATTCAGAGATTAAGAAATTTGCTCAAGGGGCTGGGGTTGTGGCTCAGTGGTAGAGTGCTTGCCTAGCATGCTTGAGGCACTGGGTTTGATCCTCAGCACCACATAAAAATAAAATAAAGGTATTGTGTCCACCTAAAACTAAAAAAATTTCAAAAAAGAAAAAAATTTTGCTCAAGATCATATAACTAGTCCATGTGATTGAGCAAGATCACAAAGCTAGTGTGATTAAGAAAATCACAAAGCTAGTTAATGTGACTTGAACAAGACCACAGAACCAATTACTGTGATTAAGCAATCAGAGCTAACTGGGGCTAACTGAGCAAGAACTGGACCCCAGGTCAATCTTTCTCTCAAGCTCAAGCAGTTAACCGTCTGAATTCTACCTCCTATGTTGCTTTCTCCTTACTTTGAGTACACAGCAATGTCCTGAAGCTATCAGAATTTTGTTACCATATGGGAAATAGCCATAAGCACCCAAGATAACCTTTGCCAAACATTGAAAAGGCTATTTGTTTGTGGTGTGAGAATACATAAAGATTACACTTGACTCTGGGTAGAAATGTAAGTCTGAAAAAAACCAAGAGCCTTAAAAAAAAACTTTTATGAATTTGAGAATCTGAAAAAATCTGGGGAGTCAACAGTTTTATATACCCAGAGATAACAAAAATTCTATATATATTTATCACTATATATGTATATGAATATCAATGTCAATATAGATAAGACATATTTCCTTATCTCAAGAATCTCATGTCATTAACTCACTGTGAAGAAGAGGAATTAGAAGATAAAGTATGCTGCAGGGCTTGTCCACTGAAGGTATCCCAAAATAAAAGTGCACTGAAGTAGTCAGAGAACGTGACTGAAGAAGTTAAGCTTAGGCTGAGCCTTGGATGATGAACACAGATGGGTAGAAGAAAGGAGAGTTTTCAGGCAGATGAAACAGACAAAGACAAGATTCAGAGATATAATGAGCATAACAGACATAGGAAATTTTATCCTAGACCAGCACATGGTAGACACTCAGAAACTATACATTGGAGGGGGAAAAAAAAGGAAGGAAAATGGAAGTGAGGCAGGAGTTGAAAAAGAGAGACAGAGAGAAGAAAAACTAAATTGGGAGTTGAGATGTTTACAGAAAAGGAAGTGTGTGTTGGGAGTGAAGGGGAATAAGGTTGGTAAGATTGAGAGGAAGAAAGGAAGGGCCTTGACCAAAGTCAGTACAAGGAGTCATGGAGTAATAGGCAAGATGGAGGTAGCTGGGCATTCATGGGTTCTTTGGAAAAGCATGCAGAAAGCCATGAAATATGAATCAGCACTTCAACATGTAAAAGCTAGACAGGAGAAGTCATAGGCTGGAGGTCAGGAAAGTTCTTAGGAAGCCATATGGCAGTCTGGATATGAGCAAAGGATGAGAGTTGGACATGAGGAAAACCTGTTGAAATGGCAAAATTCACACAGCATTGGTAATAGTTGAGACATGGGAGAAAATAAGTAGAAAAGGGTCAAATTTTCTTTCAGGGGAAACTGAAAGAGCAGTGGCAGCATGCTTAGACATGAATTAATGTGACTGAAGATGAAGTGGAGGAGATATTAAGCTCAGTATGTGACATACAATTTTAGAAAGCTCATATATAGATCTGAATCTATGGATAACCTTCTTCATGGTTACGGAATCCAAGATTTGTTCATAGTTTCATACACTTGTGTCTGTTTGTGGGGTCAACATATATGGTTTAGCCACTAAACAATTTTAGAATTGAATTTTTTCAGAATTGAAAGAAATGTAAAATTCCCAACACTTTATGATACACAGTATACATGGTCAGGACAATGTACAATGCCCAGCAGTTATTTTGTCAACCAGTATCTAGTTAAATAACTTACAGTGAAAATAGTTCACTCTTCTTTCTGTGGTTGGACAGTTCTGTTTATTAGAAAGGTTTTCCTAATACTGACATCTTTTGACAGAATGAAACACTTAAACCCTAATTCACTCATCCTATAAAGGAGATGAGGAAGATACTACAACTCTTCCAACAATCCATTCTCCCCTTCTTCAGGAAAGACACACAACAAAAATTTTAATGGGACACATGAGCCACCCATAATATTGATTACCTTTCCCCAATTCCTTCCCAATTAGTTGATCATGTGACTTAGTTCTCGCCCACAGAATGGAAGCAGAAACACCGTGGAGAATTTCAGGGTGGGTCCATGCCTTTAAAGGAAAGGAGCTTGCCTTTTTTTTTTTTTTTTTTTTTTTTTTGACTATGGATTGAACCCAGAGGGGCTTAACCACTGAGCCACATTCCCAGCCCTTTTTTTATATTTTATTTAGAGACAGGTCCTCACTAAGTTGCTGATGCTGGCTTTGAACTCACGATCCTCCTGCTTCAGGCTCCAGAGCCACTGGAATTACAGGCATGCACCACTGCACATGGCTTTTTTTTCCCCTTCTTGCTAACTGGAATGTAGAGGGAATGCTGACAGCTGGAATGGTTATCTTGAATAAAATAGAAACTGCATGTTGAGAATGGCAGAGCAACAACACAGAAAGAATCTGAGCCTCTGACAATTGTATAAATAATGTGCAGGCATGCTCAGCCCTAGACTCTCACGAGAGAGAAAAATTAGTCCCCATTTTGTTTAAATTGTTTTATTTGGGTTTCTATTTTTGCAGCCAAATTATATGCTACCAACTATTGGGGCATCTAATCTTTGGTTTTGTCATTTACTAACCAGTCACTTTACTTCTTTGAGCCTCAGTTTCTTCATCTGTAAAATTTAGCCTATTCCATAGAATTACAGGTAAAATTAAATGCACTTAGCACAGTGAATACTCCAATAAATATGTAGTTATGATTACTATTACTGCTCTTTAGTAATACAAAATTTAGCTATAACAAAAATAAATCCAATCAACTAGAAGTGGTTAAAAAAATAAAGAAAGAAAGATGGGGCTGGAGTTGTAGCTCAGTGACAGAGCGCTTGCCTCGCACATGTGAAGTACTGGGTTTGATCCTCAGCACCACATAAAAATAAGCAAGCAAAATAATAAAGATAAAAGAAGAAAGAAAACTTTTTAAAACACTTTAACATAGTATTTGAGGATTAATTTGTTAATCTGAACAAGTCTGACATAGAATAAGTATCTTCATTTTATAGTCAAGAGGTCCAGAAAGGTATAGAAACCATCTCAGAGTAATATAAGTAAATGGCAACACTTGAATTAATTTTAGATTCTTTACCTCTTTGAGAGTCAATCATTTGAGGAGCAAGCGATAGAACTGAAGTATGTGTGATGTGGGGGGGGGTGAGAGAGAAAGAGAGAGAGTCTGAGAGAGAGGAGAGAGAGAAACTGTTCAGCAGTCTCCTCATCTTTCCAACTCCAAACCTCCTATTTCTAAAGTACCAAATGTCAAAGAGCTGGCCCTATATAAAGAACCTATTCTATCACTACTCCTCAAGGTGTCTTTCTGGCATTTTGCACAGTCCTCAATAATTGAGAAGACACTAGTGTTTCCCTAGTGAGAAAATACTTAGGCACACAGTACTGAGGCCACCCTAAATCACTGTCTTAACATCCTTTCCCAAATTTCCCCAGCTTCTCAAAGTTTTCCCTTTTCCCTTTCTTCACACAGCTAATAGCTTATCAGAGAGAACTATCTTGAGAATGCTTCTGAGGTCTCTTTTTACAAAAAGTTACTTTTATTTAGGCTATAAAAAGCATTAAGAGACCAGGCGTGGTATTGCACACCTGAAATCCCAGAGGCAGGAGGATCATGAGTTTAAAGCCAGCCTCAGCAAAAGTGAGGTGCTAAGCAACTCAGTGAGACCCTGTCTCTAAATAAAATACAAAAAGGGGGTGCTGGAAATGTAGTCAGTGCCCCTGAGTTTAATCCCCTGTACCCAAATAATAAGTAAAAAGCACTAAGAGGCACAAAACACTAAAGATTTATGGGCTGATGAATGGTTGAAGAGACAAAAAGAAGAAAGGGAACTTATTTGATTCAATAAAAAAAAAAACTCCTTAAGATCAAGCATATCTTCTGGCAAAATCAAGAAAATGTTCTGTTATATCAAGAGAAATATTAAAAAGAACAGTTGACCTGTTAAAAGATGGATCTAGGTTTCAAAGGAAAATGTTGGCTTTGTTTTAATAAAACTAAAACATTCTCAATGCAAAACATTCATATTTAAAAAATATAAACCTCCCTCCCTTTTGACTGCACAGCTTGACTTCCTAGAAGTAACCTTCATATTTTCTTGCCTAGCCTGCTATAAACCGTCCTGCATGTGTAAGAATATATTATATGTTTATACATATATCTATACATATATCCATAAAATTATGTCTCTTTTCTTCTTGCATTATTTCTAAAACTACAATGAAGTAATTATTTTTAAAATCCTAATTTTTAAAGCAAAACTCTCTACTAACAAGAAGTAAAAGCCACACACAACAATCTCAGGTCTTCACAAGTCAGCAGAAGTCCAGGTACTCTGTGAAACAGAAATAATCAAATGCCTACAAATATTTAATTTTCTATTCCAGGAATGTGAAACAGGTGTAATTAAAATAACACTTTTTTAATTAAGTGACCTCTCTTGACCAACCATCTGTGAATAATTCAGATTTGCCCCTTATTATTACTGTAAAATTAAAACGAGGCCACATAAACAGGAAGATCCTCTTTAACTATCTTTAAGCACCAGCAATATATATTTTCCACCAGTTAAAATCCTTAATGATACAAAAAAATCTGTCAAGCATAACTCCCCCAATTCATTTGCCTGAAACCATCAATATTTTATCATGCACTTGCAGTTGGCTTTAATTTAACAGTCCAGGTTACTAATCAAACAAAACACCCAAGTCATTAAAAGTTAGCGTGCCATTTAGAAAGTGCATTTCACGTTTATTAAAATATCTTTCATGCAGCCATTAGAAACCTAAAGTTTTAATTACAATCAGATATTTAGTTCTACTCCAGTTATGCATTTGGCACTCACTTGCAACTGCCCTGATTAATCTTCCAGACCAAGTTCATCCATTACCTCCTGAAATTATTTTCCTCTCAACTTCTGCAGAATTCATCTATCTACCCCACCCGCCACAAATAAGTAAAATGCATTTTAAAGGTGTGCAAAATGACTGCCCAAAAGATAACCCATTTAAAAGATTTC
Organism: Spermophilus citellus; assembly: GCF_964194105.1. Classification (NCBI taxonomy): domain Eukaryota; kingdom Metazoa; phylum Chordata; class Mammalia; order Rodentia; family Sciuridae; genus Spermophilus; species Spermophilus citellus. The sequence continues at coordinate 182,059,339 of NC_138185.1, read as the reverse complement.
ATTTCAAATGTAATTTACCCTTCATAAAATACCTAAGAGGCATCATTCAGAAAAACAAATTGAAATTGAAAATTAGCTCTTCGTATCTTTATTGTCAATTTTCAATATTTATTTTTCTTTCTAATGATGGGGAAAGTTCAATGAGAATTTCCTTATAATTTTCTAACTGGGTAATTCAACTAAATGTTCCTTTTGTTTAGCTTCCCAGTCTTTCCTACTTCTGTTCCTGCCCTGACTTCCCTAAACATTCCATGAATGGTATACCTATAGGTAAAATGAAATTGCTTGTCAAATCTGACTCCTCTGAATTACAGCCTTTAAACCCTCTGTTTAGTCACCCATTTTTTTCATCACTGTGACCAAAGACCTAACAGGAACAATTAGAGGAGGAAAAGATTATTTTGCCTCACAGTTTCAGAGGTCTCAGTCCACAGTCAACTCCATAGCTCTGGGCCCAAGGCAAGGCAGAACAACATGGCAGAAGAGCTAGGCAGAGAAAAACAGCTTAGGACATGGCAACAGGAAGCAGAGAGTTGCACAAAGACATGTCCCCAGAGACCTACCTCCTTCAATCATGTCCTGTTTACAGTTACCACCCAGTTAATGCATATCAGTAGATTAAGCCATTGACTAGGTTATAGCTCCCATACTCTAATCATTTCACCCATGTTGTTGCATTGACTTATGCATGAGCTTTTGGGAACACCACATAGCCCAACCATAATAACCTCCATCAGACATACCTACTGTGCACTAAAATACATTTTAGATAGGGATTAGTTCTAACAGTGGGTATGGGATCACTTTTATTTTAAAACCCCTTAATGATATGTCCTATGGCACATACCCATAATCCCAGCAACTTGGGAGGTTAAGTCAGGTGGATCACAAGTTTAAGGCCAGCCCCAGCAACTTAGGGAAAACCTCTGTCAAAATAAAAAATTAAGAGGGACTGGGGTTGTGGCTCAGTGGTTGAGTGCTTACTTAGCACATGTTAGGCACTGGATTTGATCCTCAGCACCAAATATAAATAAATAAATAAATCAGGAGGCCTGAGGAACTTCCAGATCCTAGAGTCTCTACATGGACGTGCACCAAAGTAACTTCTGGATCCTAAACATGGACATGTATCTGAGGAACTTCAGGATCCGGGGGCCTAAACATGGACGCCTGAGGAACTTCCGGACCCGGAGGCTTAAACATGGACGTGTACCCAACGAACTTCCTGATCCTAGGGCTTAAACATGGACATGCGCCTGAGGAACTTCCAGATGCTACGGTCTAAACATGGATGCCTGAGGCACTTCTGGAACCCAGAACCTAAACATGGATGCCTGAGGAACTTCCAGATCTGGGGGCTTAAACATGGACATGCACCCAAGGAACTTCCAGATCCAGGGGCCTAAACATGGACGTGCACCTGAGGAACCTCTGGATCCGTGAGCCTAAATATGGACGCCTAAGGAACTTCCGGATCCGGGGGCCTAAACATGGACGTGCACCTGAGGCACTTCCGGATGCTAAGGCCTAAACATGGACGTGTGCCCAAGGAATTTCCGGATGCTAAGGCCTAAACATGGACGTGTGCCCAAGGAATTTCCGGATGCTATGGCCTAAACATGGATGTGTGCCCAAGGAACTTCCTGATCCTGGTGCCTAAACATGGACGTGCACCTTTGGAACTTCCGGATCCGGGGGCCTAAACATGGATGCTTGAGGCACTTCCGGATCTGAGGGCCTAAACATGGACGTGTCTCTGGAACTTCTGGGTCCTTGTGCCTATAAAGGGCAGGGCCTGACTCTCAGAAGGGACATGGCCCATGAAGGGGAGCAGAGTATGGGGCCTGTTGGGGAGCAGACTGAGCTGTCGCACCCTGAACTTGAATGTGATGGTGGCTTCACTTCCCCGCCTTCCCCTGGATGTCACTTCCTCCCCTTCAAGGAGGTGCCGGGGAGTAAGTGAGACCAGGCACAGGAGGGACACCTTTTTTCTCCTCGCTTAGCCAGGCACCCGGCCTGGCTGGGGACAGGGACGTCTTGTGACACTGGCTGCCTCCTGCATCCCTGCCCCAGGACCTCAAGGACCACAGGCGGGGACAATCGTTGATTCTCCCCTGGCCGCTGACCCTCAGTCCCGAGGTCTGCCCAGGGAGAGCTCTGTCTCCCAGAGGGTCAGGGGGCCCCTGTGACCTGCTGCTCCTTACCCACCATCATCCTGGGCGAGCACAGGTCAGGACACCAGACGCTACTGAGAGTGACATCTCCTAGATGGGCAGCTGGGGACTTTGCCTCTGTCCCCAGGCCTCGGACACGGGATGATCCCCCCCAGAGACAGAAAATAACCCCATACAGCCCAAGATTATTTTTAAGCTTTGGATTCTGAAATTTTCCTGCTGCCACCTTCTTTGTGAAGCCAGTTTTTCAACAGAGACAATATTCCGGGGGGGGGGGGGGGGGGGACCACAACATGGAGTTAATCAAACCAAGCTGACACATGTGGTCCTCCAAGAGAAATCTGGATTGGAGGGAGAACAGCCATTCTCAACTGGCAATACAGTGAAGTTCCCTGGTCCTTATTTTGTGTAAGAAAAATAAATAATCTGATGTTAACTCATCAAATTATTTTTGATGAGTGCTTGGCTCATAGGAAAACTGAAAAATAAGTAAATAAAGTTATTTTAAAATAAAAAATAAAGAAAGGTCTGGGGATATAGCTCAGTAGTAAAGCTACCCTGAGTTCAATCCCCAGCACAAAAAAAAAAAGAAAAAAAATTTTTATCAAGACTAAGTCAGGTAGTGGCATCATCTGCCATCAGCAAGGATGCTATCCATTATTCAGCTCTAGGATGGGCTGGTTGGAGAATCCAAGATGTTCTCCCTCATGTGTCTGTCATCTTGATGGGGATGGCTAGGAGCCTTGGCTCAGCTGGGACTATCTCATACTGAGAATCTAACATGGTGGTCTAGGGTATTTGGAGTTTTTAATTCAGTGACTCAATACCCTTAGAGAAAACTTTCCAAGGAAATAAAAATTGCCACTCTCTATGGCCTAGGCTCAGAAAGTGACATATTGTCACCTCTACCATACTCCATTAGTCAAGCAATCATACAACCCAGATTTAAGGAGCAGGGAAATCGATTTTAGCTGTCCATGGGAGAAGTATCACAATTTTTTTAACCATCTTTAATCTACCACAAATTCTATGAACTGTATTTTCTTATTCTTATCTTATAAATGAGTAAATCAAAGATTAGTGAGAGGGGAGGGGAGGGGAGGGGAGGGGGGATAGTAGAGAATAGGATAGACAGCAGAATACATCAGACACTAGAATGGCAATATGTAAATCAATGGAAGTGTAACTGATGTGATAAAGCAATCCGTATACGGGGTAAAAATGGGAGTTCATAACCCACTTGAATCAAACTGTGAAATATGATATATTAAGAACTATGTAATGTTTTGAATGACCAACAACAAAATAAATAAATAAATAAATACATAAATACATAAAAAGATTAGTGAGGCCGTGCACAGTGATGCACACCTGTAAACCCAGCGGCTCAGGAGGATGAGGCATGAGGATCTCAAGTTCAAAGTCAGCCTCAGCAACTTACCGAGACCCTGCCTCAAAATAAAAAATAGAACAGGCTGGAGGTTAAGCACTCCTAGGTTCAATCCGCAGTACCAAAAAATTAAAATATTTTTTAAAAATTAGTGACGATAAGTAATTTTCCCAGTCATACAGTTAGTTAGGGTAGAGACAGATTTCTAAGTTAATAATTCATTTACATGGGAAAGTAAATAAATTAGCCGACTACTCCAGAAAATGGTATTTAAAATGGCATCATTTTCTGGAGAAATAAGGTAGATGCCCATGTGGCCCTGTTTTCTATTAGCTTAAGATACAAATTTTTTCTTTTCCTTTCATCCATGCTCTCAGGTGAATTTCTGCAAGTTGTACTTCATGAATGTATACAAAAGAACAAATGATTACATACTACAAAGGTCTTATAAGGCAATGACCTGTTCCATTTATGAAAGTGCATCTGACAAATTTAGCCTGACGGCACGATCTCTCAAAGCTGGAGAAAATAAAGAAGGAAACTGAACCAACATGGGCGAACATTTGGTGAAGATGAAGTGACAGGAACCTTTGAGAACAAAGGGACACTTTGTCATCCTGGAGTGACGGCCATCAGGGAAAGAAAAGCTGGCTTAGGAGGAGGCAAGCACTATCTCTGCAGGGCAGAAAGAGAACACAGCAAAGGGTCTTCAATCTGTGATTCTGTAGGGGAGGACTGTGCAGGAAGGGTAGGGCTTTCACTGGGAAGCAAAAAAGCAAGCAAGGATCAATGTGGCTACCCAGAAAGTATCATTAGAGCAAGAACAAGAAATAATGTAGGTCTGTCTCTGCAGAGATTACGGCTCAATCTGTCAACAGATCATAGAGGAAGCAGAATTACTATTTTGGTTCTTTCTTTCTTTAAAGAGAATGGGCATTTGAAGAGAAAGAACAGCATGAATATTTAAAAAACTGAAGTCAAGGTGTGGAGCGGGGAGATGATAGTGAGCAAAGCTCCTCGCTATCACATGCGGATTCATCACTTCCTAAGAGTCCAATATAATTTAAAAGGTTCTCACCGTGTGTGCAAATACAGGTGTGTGTGCACATACACGCACATGTGCCAGTCAGCTCCCAGAGTAGAAGGCTCAAGAGTCCATACATACGTAGTGTCAGGAAGTTGGAAGTCCAAATGAAGCAGGAGGAGGAAGAATGGAAAGTGACTGTTAACTGGTACAGAATTTCTTTATGTGTAATAGAAATATTCTGAGATGTGTGATGATGGTTTCACAATTTTGTGAAGGAACCAAAAACCCTTGAAACCTGTATACTTTAAAAGGAAAGATTTTTATGGTATCTGAACTGTATTTTGACTTTTTAAAAGAATGATGTTATCCCATGTTATCTGTCTTCTAGGTATCAATTTTGTTTTCCATATCTACCTATATTGGAAAAAAGAAAAGAAAAAAAAATAGGGACCACGGCACATATCTCCCAGTTAAAGAACAAAACCCAATTCCATTAGGAAAATTCTTATTCCTTGTGACTGATGACAAAACATATAAACAACAAAGTTTTTTTCTCTAGTTTTAGGGGAAAATGAAGGGATATAACCTAACATATCTAACACATTTAATCATAAAAGCAAATGTTGGTTTGTGTCATTTTGAAAAAGAAATTATAAAAATGGATGGAATCACAACTTCACCAATGTTACATTAAATCACCAATCACAAGAAAGCTGAAGGGATAGTAAATTAGCTAATATAGCGAGTCCAGTCCCTCCCTCGGTGACTCTCTAGGAACCAACTGCATGTGCAACTGATGAAAGAGATGTGACAACAAGCAAGAATGAAAAAGATTCAGTGACTTTAGTGGCCACAGGCTTTATAAAAAAGCAGCAGAGCAAAGGTGCTCCTCAGCCATTAGTTTATCTGAGCTCTGGGACCTAGTGTCCAGTGTGGGCATGGGAATTTGAAGGTAATGGTTCCACTCTAGTTTTTGTGGATCAGAATGATATCTAAGAGACCACAGCCATTTTGGCTGCACCTCTAAGATCACAGGCATACTGGACTGTGACAAAATCTTTAAGGTCTGACATCATGACACAACCAGAACCATCATTATAAGGATAAATACTATTTAGTTTGGAAAAATGAAAATGAGAGAGAAATATGATAATTCTCCTTAAAAAAATGATCAGAAGGATTCCACTCATTTTTAGACTCCAAAGAGAAGAGAGTGTTCTTCATGAGTCTTATTGGTAAGACTTTGTAAAAGAAAAACTTAAGGTTGCCAAACATTTAAGGACTGAATTGAATAACCACAGATAAAACAGGTGATGAACCAGAAGTCATAATCAGTTGGTGTTTGAAAAATAGGTGTGAGGGAGTGATAAAGAAGGCATTAATTTTAAAGTGGAAAAAGAACTTGAAAGTCAGGCACAAGGAAAAAGGGATAAGACAATTAATTAAAAGAGATGCACGCTGGGTAAATTTTCAAAGCATGTCCCAGAAATTTATTATTAAAATGTCCCCAAGTGATTCTTAGGCTGGCAACTGTTTACCACCCAGCATTGTGGAAACTCCTCTTCTGGAGAGCTCCTTTGATCAAGCCACATCTGTCCTTAAAAGTCCTCAGGCATTCCCGACTATTGGCAAAAATAAATTTCAAAATTTTTAACTTGGCCCCAGATCTACATTTTTTTGGAGGTGGTGGGGGGTAAATCAAGGTGTGGAGGGGAGAGGGGTACTGGGGATTGAACCCAAGGTGCTTTACCACTGAGATAAGTCCCCACTCCTTTTTCATTTTTATTTTGAGACAGGGTCTTACCACACCACTGAGGGCCTCACTAAGTTGCTGAGGCTGTCCTCAAACTTGTAATCCTCATGCCTCAGCCTCCCCAGTCACTAGGATCATAGGCATGTGCCACCACACCTGGCTCCAGAATTACTTTTAAAAATCGATCTCCTGTTCCTTCCCATCACTGGTCCTGTTTCCTGGCCAAACTCACATATCTATCTCTTACCACGACTACACTTTCCTGTGTGTGTCTGTAAATCCCATTTCCTCCACCTGGAACATTTCTTTGTATCCACCAAATCTGTTATCCATTCTTCTCACTTTGAGGCAAACAATCAAAAGTCAATTCAAAAGTTATTCCATCATCCACATCCTCTTCTGAACTCTTGATGACTTAGTTACTTCAATTTAGGTCTCAGTTTCTTCATCTCAAAATTAGCCTAATAAGCCAGGAGTGATGGTGCACACCTGTAATCCCAGTGGCTCAGGAGGCTGAGGCAGGTGAATTGAGACTTCAAAGCCAGCCCCAGCAACTCAGCTAGACCCTATCTCTAAATAAAATTTAAAAAGGGTTGGGGATGAGGCTAGGTAGTTAAGAGTCCCTGGGTTTAATCCCTGGTACCAAAAATATAAATAAAAGCCTAGCATAATAATAGTACCAATGTCATAGAATTAGGCAAGAATTAAGTGATTTGTAAATGTGAATCACCTAAAACAGTGCCAAGACTATAAGTTGTAAGTATTCTTATAGTTATTTTGATATTATTAGTATGATCTCTTTACACGAAGAAGTTAGAAGGACAAGCCACAGTTCACACTACTACAGATGGTCCCTAAGCAGTAATTGATACCACCCATTCTAGTTTCCTTCCTACTTATTCTAGATTTTTCTGCCTTTGGTTAGCTGGTCCAGGTAGGTGACCTAGACCTTTATCTCTGGGGGGGTCTGAGCTCCTGGCTGCTGTGCTTCTGACAGGCTGCAGCAGCTATAATTCCTTATTCACATGATGGTACTAAGGGATATCTCAGTGGATCTCTTGAGCTCTAAACATATTATTCCCTATGCACATTTTGGAGAAGCAACTCTCCTCATAATGATCAGAGGAAATTACTCCCTCCAGTGTACCTCCTCTCTTAGTCTGCTAAAGGAGTAAAGTACAAGGTATAAACACAGTTTTTGATTTAATGGAACTCTAATAATCCTGATGTATCCCCTTTTGGGATCCAGAATCTCCAGAATCTAAAACTACAGTACAAAAAGCATAAATTCCCCAAACTGGGATTGACAGTAAACAGTTCTATTACTCCTTCTTCCACCCTCTATACCTTGAAAGACAGTGTTTCAAACTTGCAAACTATCATCTTCAAGATGACACTTCAGCCGCAGCTTCCAGAAGTTATTCCAAGGCTTTTCAGCCAATCAGCATACTATCCAATACATGGTAAAACTGGTGACTCCATGACCACGTGTTCACTGTTATACCTCCTTAATATAAGTAGGTATATGTGGGTCTGGGTAATATGTGGGATCCTATGTTGGTGAATCACTCTGTAAGACCTGGCTCAAGAACTGAAGACAGGGAAGGAAAATCCATACCCAGAATACACTTTGGTTGTTTTTTTTTAATTTTTGTAATTGTAGATGGACACAATATCTTTGTTTTACTTATTTATCATTATGTGGTGCTGAGGATTGAACCCAGGGCCTCAAACATACAAGGCAAGTGCTCTACAGCTGAGCCACAACTCCAGTCCCAGAATATACTTTGATTGAATCTAGTTAAGACAAATCATTGCCCAGTAGAAGAGAACTTTGATACAATCAACTTGTGATTGCTTGCTTGGTCTCCTCTAGATATTTACCATATTGAGAGCTCAAATTCATCTCAGCTCTTAACAGATCAAATATTCAATAATGATGATAACTTGATCAATCTTGGTGAAAGCAAACCCAACATATGTATCACCTCTATCTCTGCTATTATGGCTTCCCTATTTATAGGTCCCTTGTGCAAACACCAGGTGACTGAGGGCAAAAGTTGAGCAACATCTCCTGGATGACTGCTTCTGACAACCTGGTTGATCACATTTCCTCCACCATGGATATTTTTTAGTGGGCATTGATGTGCAATCAAGGAGGGTGACACTTTCTGCCTACTCCCATGAGCATATCTTCGCCTTTTCTCAAAACCAGGAGGGAATTTTGGGTGAGTACACCTGGCCATCTATTTTCAGCAAAGAGAAAAGTTGTCCCAGGTAAAGATACATCTGCATTAGTAGACTTTGGAGAATGGTTTGGTTACCAGTCAGGGGCCTGAATAGTGAGGGTGTCCCATTGGCCATTCTAGGTAAAAAGCAAATTGCTTCTGTTAGTCTATAGAAATTTGTATGGAGAGAAATGCATTAGCTATATTAAAAGCTGCATGCCAAATGCCAGGGGCTATATTGATTTGTTCCAGTAAAGATTTTGTATCCAAGACAAAAGATGCAGTCCTAGTTACCAATCTGATTAAGATTACAATATTCTTAGTCATTCTCTAAGATCTATCCAAACCCTGCACAGGTAAAACTGGTGGGTTAGATGGATATGTGATAGGGATTATCAACTCTGCATCTTTTAAGTCTTTGATAGAAGCAATAGCATCTATAATTCACCCATAGATGCAGTATTGCTTCTGGTTTACTATCTTGGTAGAGAAGGGAAATTCTAAAAGCTCTACCTAGCCCTGTCTATCATAATAGTTTTTATGCCAGGATTCTAGAGCCAATGCAGAGATTCTAACAGTACCAAATATGATTATTTCAACACTGAATTTAGGAACTTGGAAAATAACAATGGGCAGGGACAATCAGACCATTGTGAGTAGGAACTGATTTATTTTCATTTATCACTTGATGACCATAAGCTCCCATTGACTACCAGAATTTTTTTCACCCAGGAATTAGTGTCAGTTCAGAACCAGTCTAGTAACATCTAAAAGCATAGATATGGCCCTTTCCTCAGTTCACAGTCACTCTAGTAAATGACACAAATGCCACTGGGGAAGGCTCAGGGGAGGATTTACATATAGTACAGTCAGCCCTCCCCTATCCAAGAATACATCTGCAGAATCCCCAACTGTGGATCAAAACTATTTGACACAAAAACTATCTGTGCTGAACATATACAGACTTTTCCCTCTATTTTTATTTCCTAAACAATAGAATAGAACAACTCTTTATATAGCATTTACACTGTATTAGATATTACATGTAATCCAAAGATTTGAGGATATGCATAAGGTTATATACTAATACTACAAAATTTTATATAAGGGACTTGAGCATCTATGGATTTTAGTAGCCATGTGGATCCTGAAATCAATTCCCCATGGGTAATGAAGGAGAACTAAACATACTTGTACCAACACTGAAAGGGCTTTCCCAAGGGGCTCCAGCTGCCCTTCAATATAGGAACTGTGAGTCTTTGAAATGGCTTAGGTCTGAAAAATGAGTGAATGACCATGACTCTTTATTGTACCAACTTAAATAAAGTTCTTGGCCACCTGATCTTGATGGGGGTGGGGAAGTCTTGATGATTTTGGTGTTTGTTTTTCTGCTAGACAGATGCTGCAATCCTTTTCATAGATGTTCATATCCTGTCATTCCTAATGACTTTATAGTCAATTGGCTACTGGCAAAGAAAGCTGCAGGCCACACTATTCTGACTACCAATGCATTCTCTTGCCTTCTATAGTGAAATTTGCTGAGATACTGGCAAACTAGAACTGGTCCACAGGAAGTAGCTGCTGGAGAATCACAGAAGCTTTCAGAGAGTGAACACCAGTAGTCCTTTCTCAGCCCACCATTAGCAGCCCCACCATCAGAGGGAAAAGAAAAATCACATGAAAACCAGGAAGAGAAGTTCATTTATTCCCCTCAGTGCAGTATCCCTCCAGTACCCGCTACTGATAAAGCCTAATCTTGCATGATATGGCAAAGGAGAAATGATTTCATAATCTAGCTCCAAAATCACAAAACAGAGTGGGGGAAAGAAGAGTAGGAGAGATTTGAAGCTGAGAAACAATAAGTTGACAACAGGCACATATGCTCACTTCTGTAAGACTTCTGATCCCCTACTTGACACTTGCCAAAGAAGCTCTGGCTTTTTTATGTCCTTCAATGTGAGTCACTGTTTTTTCCAATGTTTTTGGAGACATCCACCCGTATATTCAGACTGACTCCAGGACCCCTTGCCAGAAGATCAAATCCTTAGTCACGGGAGAGTATATTCATATTAACACGCTCCTTACCTAACTCTGTAGTCTACAGTCCCAGCCCACCCCTCTCAAGATCCATTCCCAAGCTAATATGCCAGTTTGTATTATCCAGGTCCTGAAGCTCAGCTCCTATCTCCGTCAGTAGGGCCAGCACTTCCACGGTCAGGAGGTGATAATATTTGACCCAAATTATTAATCTAATGGCCAGGAAGGGAGAGGAGAGCAGATCTTGTGGGCAGCAAATAAAGCATCTACTTCAATAATAGCCTCTGCATAGTCTTCAGCCAAAAGATAAGAAGAGTCTTGCTAACCTCTAGCAAGAGGAAATGGCCCATTTTCATAGGTCCAGGGGGGAATCTGGGAATTGAGGGGGTTTTGTTTTTTTGATTTGGGTTTTTGTTTTTGTTTTTGAGACAGTCTCACTATGTTGCCCAGGCTGGCCTTAAACTTGTGATTCTCCTGCCTCAGCCTCCCGAATAGCTGGGTTTACAGGCACATACCACCATTCCCAGCAGGTTTAATGATTTCTACCCAACTGGCCTCATCCCAACTCTCACACCTTCCCTTTCATGACCCTTGACTTTGCCCTAAAAGAAGCTTCTAATTTAGTGTTCTCTGAAATTCTGCCACTTTCATGCTTAGTCCCTGAGCTTCATCTTCCGCATGCTCTCTGCCTTCTGTCTGCTGCAGTAGAGGCCTTCAGACTCTCACACGCGCTTTACTGTGGTACTGAGATTATCATTTTCTCCTTTTCAATACATCAGCAAGCAACAAAAATCAACCAACTAATTCCTTTGAATTACTAGCTCCCACAAATATCTCAAATACTAAAGATAGCATATGAACCTGACATCCCCAGCCATCTATATCCCCATCCCAATTCATCACAGTTCAAAGTCTCAATATTGGCAAGATCACCCTATGTTTGTAACACTCCACTAATGACAGCGGTGGTCCTGTTGCCATTTGGCTAACTTCAGAATCCCATCCTTAGAATCTGCTGTATGGGACCAGCTGTCTTAGGGACAGATCATGTGTACATGATTTATTAAGGAAAAACCCCCAGAAAAAACTGGTAAGATTATGGGGAGGGGCTGGGGATGTGGTTCAAGTGGTAGTACGCTCGCCTAGCATGCGTGAGGCCCTGGGTTTGATTCTCAGCACCACATAAAAATTAAAAAAATAAAAAGATATTGTGCCCACCTAAAACTAAATAAATAAATATTTTAAAAAAAAAGATTATGGGGAAAGCAAGACATGGATGAACCCACTGTGTTAGCCTACATAACAATTTAACAAAACTTGGTATCTAAAGGCTACACACATTCATTATCTCACAGTCTCTGTGGGTCCAGAGTCCAAGTACAACCTAATTGGGTCCTCTGCTTCATGGTCTATCATGAGGTTGCAATCATGGTGTTGGTTCAGGATCTACAGTTTCATCTGAGAGCTCAACCTGGGAAGGACCTACTTCCACATTCACTCAATGGTTGATGAAAGCTTTTAGTTCCGAACAGGTTGTTGGCCAAAGGCTGCCTTCAGTTCCTGGGCAGGAAGTTTGCTTTATCAAAGGAGGCGAGCTGATAACAGAGGTAGCCAAGACAGAGATCACAATCTTGTGTAACCTAATCAAGGAAGTGCTGTCCCTCAGCCTTGCCATATTCTATTGGTAAAAAGCAAATCACTCTGTCTATTCCTTTCTCTTCAAGGAGAAGGGATCTCACAAGGCTGTGAATACCAGGAGGAAGGGATCACTTGGATCCATCATAGAAGCTGCCCACCACAAGTTCAATCCCAGACAAAGTCCCATAGAAAATAACTTCAGTGTGACCCCATAGAGGAACTCTCAAGGAACTCTGGAGTAAGTTAGGGCTACAGCTTTATACTCCATACCCCTGTGTCATTGGTTAAGAGTCCAACCAAGGGGGCCCAAATTTCCAACCTCTTCCAGCTCTTTATGAATACATGTAAGGTAGGTTTCAGTAGGCTGAGGACTGTCCTCCCAAAAGAGAGCTATGGGTCCTGGCTGTTGGAAAGCACATTGAATCTAGTTAAAAAGGACCCAAGAGGCTCTGGGGAAAGCATCAGTATGGTACATTACAGTGAGTGAAAGAATGAGAATGGCAGTTTCCATGGAGATGTCCACAGAAAATAATTATTAAGCATCTTTTATTTTGTGTGACAATTCTAGTCAGAGGCCTTTGACTTCAAGTAATGAGAACCCACTTGTTGATACTTTTGAAGAACTGTTGAAAAACTGCTAACAGGACCTAAAACAGGCATTACGCCCAGGAGCCCTAGTCCCTGAAAGAGGAACAGCAGAAGCATAGGAAACCTAGGAAGTTGCTCCTTCCATCTCTGTTGCTCTCTGGAGTCAAGAGCCTTTCATTTTATCCATTTTCTAAATCCCTGCTTTGCTTTTCTCTCTGAGAACAGATTTTTCTCTACCCTCTGATCATATATACATGACATCAATACTGCTCTTTTTTTTTTAATGGATAATTTTTTTAAAATTTATTTATTTTTTTATTGGTTGTTCAAAACATTACAAAGCTCTTGACATATCATATTTCATACATTAGATTCAAGTGGGTTATGAACTCCCATTTTTACCCCAAATACAGATTGCAGAATCACATCGGTTACACATCCACATTTTTACATAATGCCATATTAGTGACTGTTGTATTCTGCTACCTTTCCTATTCTCTACTATCCCCCCTCCCCTTCCCTCCCATCTTCCCTCTCTACCCCATCTACTGTAATTCATTTCTCTCCTTGTTTGAATAGATAATCTTATGCATGAATTATGTAGAAACATACTCTACAGGAGAAATAAATTTTTTATTTTATTTTAGAAGAAAAATTTTCATTTTCTCTCATATGTTTCACTGTAATACTTATCCCTAAAGCTTATATCTATAAATAGATTCACACCAAAGAAGTTTCTTTGCCAGCATTAAAATAAACTAAGGCTCTTTGCTGTTAGAACCATTGATCATCATTCTGTGTGTGTGTGTGTGTGTGTGTGTGTGTGTGTGTGTGAGAGAGAGAGAGGGGGGGGGTCCAGGTGGGATTGTGAGAGTAAGAGAATGAAAGACTGTTTTGTGTCAATACTGCTCTTAAATTCACCTTTTAGCCCCTTGATGATCTTTCAGATCAGATTGTCACACACAGTTGGCTCAGTTTCTCCAAATTTCCCTCAGCTACATAGAAGAAAATATTTTGCAACATTAACCACAGTTATAAGTTATATAATTGTAAATAGTTTTGTTTTGCTTTGTTTAAACTATTTTGAGAGGGTTTTTCCCCATTTTTTCTATAATGACCATGCATTACATTTATAATCAGCAAGGGGGAGTAAAAAACAGCTAGGCTGGATTTTCTCCACCTCATCCCAGTCCTCTATCACCAAAAACCTCATTCTTTATTTCTCTACTCACCCCTTCCTGGTAAATTATCTCTCAAAAGATATGGAATCATATTCATTATACTGCTAAGCTAAATGATAAAGGGGCAGTCATTATGAGTAATGAGAAGTTTTACTGTCTTGTACTATATTGTTGACTCTGAAGAATATGAAAAAATATGTCATATTCTATTTTTCTAGGATAAAGCTGGGACCCAGGACTAATGGTTCTATAGGACAAGAGGGAGAGAAAAGAATAATCCAAGGTGGACTCACAAGATGTATTGTTGGGTGATTCTGGGGAGAAAGTGAAGTTTGGCGCCCTCCTGTGGACTTGGTATGTAATTGTGAATACCCAGTAATCGGAGCTAGTCATCCTCACCATTATCAGGTACCAGATAGTACAGGTAAAAATAAGAAATAGCAAACAAAACCAAATAATACTCTGAGAAATCACATAACAAGTAACAAATAAAATATTAAAAAATAAGAGTCAAGGAACGGGGCATAGTAGCACATACCTCTAATCCCAATGACTAGAGAATCTGAGGCAGGAGGATCACAAATTTGAGGCCAGTCTCAGCAACTCAGAAAAAAACTTCAGCAACTTAGCAAGACCCTTTCTCAAAATAAGAAAAAGAACTACAGATGTAGCTCAGTGTTAAAGCACTCCTGGGTTTGATAATAATAATAATAAAGAAATAATAAAGGAATAATTTCAAGGGAGAAATCTCTGAGTTTTTCTTCAACTGTGGTCATTTTCCTTCCTCTATCCTTGCCCTGACATAAGTATTTTAGAAACCAGGAAAAAAAATGCTAGTTACTTATAAAGATCTCTAATATTATTTTTTAAAAAATACAACAACAGGGCACTTTTGAAAATACCATTAATCCTATTAAGTCATATCTAGTCTTAGCCTATGTCACTGGGCTGCAAGATCATCCTGGCCTACATCGGGCCAAGCTTCAAAGAAACAGAAGAGAATGCTCCCATGTCTTCTGGTAGGATAGCAAAGAATTCAATGAGGACATGCTGCAACCCTGCCTAATTTGTTTCTAACATTAATTTTAAATTTTTGACAATTTCCTTCATTATATTGTATGCCCTTGGTTCCAGAAATTTTTCCTTGTGACTAATGTACATCTCTCATGTGGTCATATAAATAAGTCCGTTTCTTCTTGTTCTTTTCTTCCCTATGGTAGAGAATAATAGCTGCTTACCATCTTTCATAGAAACCATTCATTATTAGAGTCCACCACAACATTGCCTGTCTATTTTTTAAATACCTAGTAATCCACATACATTCAACCTTTCTTTATACACTTCATTCTTGAATTTCAAGCAAACATGTGACTTCTTTTTGAATCCACTGCTTATTTTTCTTGCTCTCCTAATCCCTAGAACTAAATAAAATATGCAAAGTTTTTGCATGACTTCTAAGTATTACATTCACCTTGTTATGAATGAAAGAAACACAAAATGTAAAGAGATTTCATACATGGACTCAAATATATGGCTATGCTAATGCATGCAATTGGGGCTGGGGATATAACTCATTGGTAGAGTGCTTGCCTCACATGCACAAAGCCCTGGGTTCAATCTCCAGCACCACAAAAATATATATATATATCTCAAGATAGGGGTTTGTTTACAATTATTAAAAAGTCATTGATATTTAGTAAAATGGCTCCATCTAGTGTCCTGGACTAGTAACAACATCTGCAAGAGCAGGGTAGAAAGAAAACTGTAAATCAATACCAGTACAAAATGACAACTCTAGAAACTAGCAGAGCCAGGCAATTTAATAACAATAGGTCGATTGACTCTGGGAATCATAACTCTTACTCTATTGACTGGGTCATTGGAGCAGCTTAACAAATAATGTGGCCTCTTTCCAGAGAGCACTGGCCCTATTCTGAAAGTACCAGGTCCTGCTAAATGTTAAGAAAAATGAGAGAGAAGCAAGGTAGGCATCTACTTCATGCACCGTCTAAGCATTTTGCACTCATTGTTTCGCTTACAAATCACATCAACATTATGAGGCAAGTATTATCCTCATCTTACAGGTGAGAAACTGAGACCCAGAAAGGGTAGGATTGTAGCCTAAGCTTACACAATAGAGCCAGGCCCGACTCTGAAATCCATTCTTTCCCTTGTACTGTTACAGGGATGAGGCCCTCTGGGAAACTGAAACAACGCAACAACTCCACCCTCCACCCTGCAACCCGATTCTTGCAATCAAGTCAGAAAGATTTCAGGATGTCACTTAGAGTAACAGGATATGAGTTTATTAAATGGGACAGAAAAGGAGACACTCTTAAGGGAGAGTGTGAGTCATCTTAAAGAGGAGAGGGACAGTGTGCCTCTTCTGCATGCCAGTTTTATTGGGGATCCCAGAAAATTCTGCCCAGATCCATCTTTTTTTTTTTTTTTTTAAGAGAGAGTGAGAGAGGGAGGGAGGGAGAGAGAGAATTTTAATATTTATTTTTTAGTTCTCGGCGGACACAACATCTTTGTTTGTATGTGGTGCTGAGGATCGAACCCAGGCCACATGCATGCCAGGCGAGCGCGCTACCGCTTGAGCCACATCCCCAGCCCAAGATCCATCTCTTGACTTTTAGCTGACAACAGAATAACATCAGATTTTCAAATCCCCACTGCCATGACAACTCTAGGTCACTTTGGCCCATGCTGACAGGTTCAAACTGGATTCTTAACCATAAATTCTTACAGATTTTTATGGTTAGGAGGAATCATCCTTATCTCCCTGAGTTCCAGGCTCTGATCTATTAAAAGCATTACCAAAGTCTTCCGCTTCAGGGTTACTTGGATTCCTCTTACCGTCATTATTTTAGAACTGCATTTCCCCTGCAGATAACAGATAGTTTGCTGAAGAGTGTGATGTAGCCTGTCCACTTAAACAGGCAGGGCTGCAGGTAAACTGCTTCTTGGAAAAGAAAGCTTGTGGGGGTCAGCACAGTGGGCTCACTTTATAGAATATTCCCTTCACCTCATGTTCCCACCACTCACTTCTTTCTGTCTCCTATCAGTACTACCTCCAAGAAGATGCACAGAAATATTATCAGTCCCCTCTCTTATCCATCACTCTCTGCAGGAAGGACCAGAGAGATACTCCTAACACCACAGCCTAAGGCCCTACCACCACAGAGAGTTCATGCTGTGATGTAAAACTGTTCAAAGATGCCAAAATGGAATTTGGAAATCCTAGGCCATAAAGGGACTAACTAGGTAACAAAATAATTTCCTGCAGCTCAGTGTGAACACTATTTTTTTTTTTTTTTTTTTTTTTTTTTTTGTCTACCTTTAGGTCAGAGGCTCCTTCCTTGGTACCTATGGCTATACTGATATGTTACAGTAGTACTAAAAAAAAAAAGCACTGTGAAAATTCCTTATTCACACCTGCATTTCTTTTGTCATGATAAAGTTCCTGGCATTGACACAGGTGAATCCAAAGAGGGAAGCCTGCGTTCCAGGAATAGAACTCAATATTTAAAAAAGAAAGAAAGAAAAGAAAAATAGAGAAAAAGCTGCGAGTGATCAAGTCATTTTCAGATTCAAGCTAACTACTGTCACTTGGCTAATGGAGATTCTCCCCAGGTTAACTAACGAGTATTTGTCTTAAGAAAGGCATTGAGTAGAGAGAATGGCTTTAAAAAAAAAAAATGCTTTTTTTTTTTAAAGTAAGACCATGGGGCCGGGCTGTGGCTCAGCATTACAGCGCTCGCCTCACACGTGCGGCACCCTGGGTTCCATCCTCAGCACATAAAAATAACTAAGTGGTATTGTGTGCAACTACAATTAAAAAATAAATATTTAGAAAAAAAAGTAAGACTATATATAAAGAAGTATTTATAAGACATTATATTCTCATACATAAAATTACTTTTAACTCAGTCATTAGGCCTAAATGAATCCATGAATCAAACAGAAATAATTAAAACATCAATGATATTACCAAAAAAAAATAGTAATGATGGGCTTCTACTATTAAAAGGATGAAAAAACATGGGAAATAGAATTTAAAAGAATGGAAAAAAAAGAATGGAAAAAATACAGTGAGTTTAAATCCTATGGGTAATTTTTGTTGTTGATTTCTTGATTTCTTGTATATTCTAAAGTAAACATCATTTGAAGTTATGATTGCATCCAGGAAAAATTTGAGACTTCCATTCTAACTGATAAAACAAACCAAAAGACATTAAAGAGAATTTTATATTTTTTCTAACACCCACAAATATACACACACTCAATTTTGATGATTTATAGGCAACTGTAGGATATTTTCAAAGAAAGGAAAAATCTTAGCCTGTTCCATGTTCCAGTGTACATTAAAGAAATAAACTGGTCTTCTCCAAGGAAGTTTATTAAATTGAGTATGTTATGGCTTCCCAATAAGTCAATAACATCTCTAAATAGAATCCAAGCCACTTTAGCTTCGAGGTTTGTCCTAGAATGTAAATACCTACAGCAAAAAGTCATGATGATTCTGTGGGCCTTACTCTGGTGTTGCAGGGGGTGAGGAGAGACAGGTTCTAGAATTAACAGTCATGCCTTTCTTCTGGGAAGATGAACTCAGTGGTTCTCACAGCAAACCAGAAGGTTTGAGAGGTTCCAGAGCAGTCACCATTATGCTTATCCATTCATTGCCTCTTGAGGGGCCTCTATAGAAACCACAGATTTGCAAGGTTCTTGACAATGCTGAGAGTCACACTCCATGTCCTGGAATACAAGCTTGCCAACTAGGCCTAACTGGAGTGGGAACCACCAATGGGGGGGGACAAAGGAATGTCATATGCAAAAACACAGGGGTATGAGAACATTTTGGGAAGGGGATAAAAGTAAATCATTCAAGAGTTACACAAAGGGTATGTTCGTGGGGAGAGATGAAATTGAAAGGGTAGATGAGTTACAGATTGTGAGAAGGTTTCTGTGAATGCTAAGGAGCTTTGTGCCTCGGATTATACCTCAGTTTAATGTTTCTCAAATGTAAATAATGTATGAGCCTCTCCAAGAGGGAAAAAAAATTCTCACAAACCCTACATTGGCTCATATTCTCATTAAATATAGTTGGTAATAGATAAAAGTTTTCTAATATTCATTTTCCCTATCTTTCTTTTAGTTAATGGAATTCCTCAAGATTTACCTAGTGCCTACATTTTGCAGCCTCCCTTGCAACTGGGTGTGCTCACATGACCAAATTCTGGCCAATAATAAGTAAACATGAGAATATACAAATGCTCCCCTTAGTTACAATGGGATCACATTCCAAGAAACCCATACCAAGTTGAAAATATCTTAAGTTGTAAATGTATTTACAACATCTAACTTATCAAACATCAAAATTTAGCCTAGTGTACATTAAATGTGCTCAGAACACTTACATTTGCCTACAGTTGGGCAAAATCATCTAACGCAAAGTCTGTTTTATAATAAAATATTGAAATTGTCATGTAATTCGTTGAATGTTGTACACAAAATGATATTTGGGTACTCACCGTCACATACACTACAGGAGACAGATGGGCACTCTGTAGACATGATGTGAGACCAAGAAACAACATACAACAGCCAAAAAATGATGACAACACAGCACACTGACAGTATCCACTGAGTCCCCTGCAATCATGTGACTAACTGGAAGCTGCAGCTCACTCAGGAGAATCTCCTATGGCACATTGCCAGCCAGAAAATATCAAAACTCCGAAACTTTGAAGTTTAAAAAAAAAAAAATTGAAGTATGGTTTCTACCAAATGCATAGGGCTTTTGTACCATTGTAAAGTTAAAAATTGTAATCAAACCATTGTAAGTTGGGGACTACATATAGCTTCTGGTCTTGTTCTCAGAAAGAGGCTGCTTGTCCTTTGCAACCTCTTTGCTACTTCTCACAGCTGACAGTCCAATGAAGTGAAGACAAACAGACTCCCACCACTGACTACAGGCAGGAGCCCACTTTACAAGACTCTTTGGCTGTGAACCAGAAAAAGCGGCATCACCTGGGAATTTGTGCAAATGCAGACTCTGAGGCCCCAGCCTGGACCTCCTGAAGCCAACTCTGTGTTTTAACAGGATCTCCAGGTGATTCACATTCACATCAGGAAGGTAGAGCAACAAACTAAGAGGCCCTTGGATCTCCGGAAAGCCCTACACTCCTGGATCACGGACCAGCTCAGATTTTTACGAGAGATTTTTTTTCTCCACTTGTGTAAGCTACCTTCATTTTTACCTCCATGTGAACCAATATACCAACTATACTAATAGGTACAAACATAAAACATGGTATAAATCCCCATCATGATAGTTTTTTTTTTAATATAGTGTGTTTGTGTTTAACTTTGTTCAGTACTACTGTCACAGCAAAATCGTGCATACCATGGTGGGTTTATTGAATAGGTTAAACTGATCATGTGCTGGCTCATAGCCATAAAATTAAAACAAGTTTATAAATGAAATAAAAAGCAAAACTATGTAACCAATAAAAGTCTAAAAGTCCAAATGAACAATTATTTTAATATAATGAGGAAGAGGGTGTTTTTCTTTGGGAAAAAAAATCACCATTCACAATATAACCACAGAACTGATTCTTTGACAAATGATTTATTTTTTAGAGACAGGGTCTTGCTGAGTTAGTTAGGGTCTTGCTAAGTTGCTGAAGCTCCTACCTCAGCCTCCCAAACTGCTGGGATTATAGGCATGCATCACCGTGCCTGACTCCTACACAAATAATTTTGAGTTTGGCAGATTTATGCTACCATGTGGTAGGAATTGGGGGTGGGGGTGGGGATGTTGTTGTAGTAATTGAACTAGGAGTTCTCTACACTGAGCAACAGTTTTATTTTTTGAGACAGTGTCTCTCTAAATTGCCAAGGCTGTTTTTGACTTGCAATACTCCTGCTTCAACCTCCTGAGTCTCTGGGAGTGCGCCACTATGCCCAGCCTACCATGTATTATGTGATAGCTCCCTTCTCTCACCAATTATCTCTATCTGAAGAGCTGTCAGATCACTATTAGCCCCGAATGTCATATCATTTGACTTCATTTGACCTAAATGCATCATTTATATATTAAGTTACCTCTGTTCTTTTCTCATTCATTCAGGACAATCTAAGAAGCACTACTTAACATCAACAACTTTGTAAATACAACTGCAAATAAAATTTATAAGAGGGTTGCCCAGAAACCTAGAAAAATAAAACTTCTATTCACACAAAGAAACTATACACAAATATATTGCTTTATTTGCAATAGCCAAACACTGGAAACAACCCAAATATCCTTCAACAGATAAATGGAGAAATAAACTGCAGTGGATCCTACAATGTAACATTACTTGGCAACAAAAAGAAACAATGATACTTAGAACTTTTGGGTGAATCCCAAGTGCATTATGCTAAGTGGAAAAAAAAATCTCAAAAGTTTACATACTGCTGGGCACAGTGACCCACGCCTGTAATCCCAGTGGCTCAGGAGGCTGAGCCAGGAGGATCACAAATTCAAAGCCAGCCTCAGCAATGACAAGGCACTAAGCAACTCAATGAGACCCTGTCTCTAAATAAAATATAAAATAGGCCTGGGGATGTGGCTAAGTGGTCGAGTGCCCTAGAGTTAAATTACCATTACTAAAAATAAAAATAAAAATAAATTTACATACTATATGATTCCATTTCTATAACATTCTTGAAATAACAAAATAATTGTGATGAAGAACAGATCAGCAGTTACTAGAGGTTAGGTCAGAGAGAAGGTATGATTATAAAATAATAAAATCATGGAGTTTTGGGTGATAGAATAGATTGTATCCTGGCTGGTACTTTTAACAAAAATCTCACATTACAATTTCACAAAACTATCTATACATACAAAAAAAACATATAAAATGCTGACATCTGAAAAAAATTTGCAGTTAATTCCAAAGTCAATTTCTTGGTTTGATAATGTCTGAAGATTATGTAAGATGTTCCATTAGGAAAAGCTGAATAAACAGTATACAGGACTAACTATACTATTTTCACCAATTCTCATGAGTATAAAAGCATTTCAAGATTAATTTTTTAAAAATCTTATCTTTAGAGAAATACAAATTTAAACTATACTGAAATTTCATCTCACTCCAGTCAGAATGGCAATTATCAAGAATACAACTAACAATAAATGTTTGCAAGGGTGTGAGGAAAAAGGATACACTCATACAATGTTGGTGGGACTGAAAATTGGTACAACCACTCTAGAAAGCAGTATGGAGATTCCTCAAAAAACTAGGAAATGAACCACCATTTGACTAGCTATCCCACTCCTCAGTATATATCCAAAGGATTTAAAATCAGCATGCTACAGTGATGCACCACATCAATGTTGATAGCAACTCAATTCACAATAGCTCAGTTATGGAATCAATTTAATGCCCTTCAACAGATGACCAGATAAAGAAATTGTGGTAAATATACACATTGGAGTATTATTCAGCCATAAAGAAGAATGACTTAATGACTTTTGAAAGTAAATGGATGGATCTAGAAACTATCATGCTAAATAAAATAAGCCAGTCCCAAAAAGCCAAAGGTCTAATGTTTTCACTGATATGTGGAAGCTAACCCACAATTAGGGGAAGAAGAGAAGAACAAATATTCAGTATATTATACAAAGGGGAATGAAAGGAAGGGAGAGAATATAGGAAAAGGAAAGACAGTGGAATGAATCCAAAATAATTTTCCTATGTACACATATGAATACACGATAACGAATCCCACCATTGTGTACAATGCATAAAAATGGGGTCATAATTAGAATAAGATATATTCCGTGCTTATACAATTATATCAATAATGAATTCTACTGAAATGCATATCTAAAAGAACCAATTAAAAAATCTTAGCTGAGTACAGTGGCACACTCATATAATTCTAGAGCCTTGGGAGGCTGAGACAGGAGGATCACAAGTTCAAGTCTAGCCTCAGAAACTTAGCAAGATCCTGTCTCAAAATAAAAAAAAAAAAGGACTAGAGATCTAGCACAGTGGTAGAGAGCCCCATTCTATCCCCAGTATTGCCACACATACACACAAAAAAAAATTATCTTATCCTAAAAACAAAGATGACCAAACATCTTTTAAGATTTTATACTTTAGAATGACCCAAATATACAACTGGTATCAAAGGAATACTCAAAGAAAGAAGCTTTTGGATTGAACCCAGGGGCACTTAACCACGGAGCCGTATCCCCAGTCCTATTTTTTTATTTACAGGCAAGGTCTCACTGAGATGCTTAGGGCCTCACTAAATTGCTGAGGCTGGCTTTGAACTAACTTGTGATCCTCCTGCCTTAGCCTGGGATTACAGGCATGGGCCACCATGCCTAGCAGGAAAAAAGCATTTTCAAAAGGAAAGAAATGTTTGCCTTCAAAAAGACCAAAGGAATCAGACTTTGGAAGGACTGGCTGGCCAGATAAACATACAGTATTATCCCAAGAGAGAGATGTCCCAAGATCCCCAGTGGATACCTGAAACCTTGGATACTACCAAATCTGTATATGCAATCCTTTTACCTATACATTTGTACTTATGATGAAGTTGAATTTATAAATTAGGCACAAGAAGAGATTAACAACAATAATAAAGTAGAACAATATAACAATATACTGTAATAAAAATGACATGAATGTGATCTGTCTCTCAAAATATCTCATTATACTGTACTCATTCTCCTTACGATGATTATGTGAGAGGGCACAATGCCCACCTGATGAGATGAAGTGAGGTGCATGTCGTGGCACTGTGTCACAGCATTGGTCTGCTACATAAGGGCTCCTTGAACACAAGCACTGCATCACTGAAACCATAGATCTGACAGCCGAGACACTAAGACAGCACGGAGATGCTGGATAAAGGGATGATTCATATCCCAAACAGGACAGAGCAGGAGAGGTCTGAGATTAAACCACATTATCCAGAATGGCATGCAATTTAAAACTTGTGAACTGTTGATTTCTGTAATTTTCCATTTAATACTCTCAAACCACCATGGACCATGAGTAACTGAAACCACAGAAGGCCAGACCTCAGATAAGAGGGACTACTGTAACAACCTCACAGAGGGAAAATAAGAAATGATTCCAAAGTCACAAAGCTGACACCGATCTGTTTGTGGTGAGAAAGTAGCAACCTACTCATGTGACTGTTACATCCAAAAAATTCCTGATCGACATAGCAAAAATTATGGTAAAACTGCCTTGGGGAAAAAATACAAGTTTATAGGCAATATTCATGTTTTACTAGTTGGAAAACAAGAACGACACTGATCCTTTGGGTTTATCTCAAAGTTTTTATTTTTGTTCTTTCCTGTGGCAGGTAAAGTGAACAGACACACTAGAATCAGAAGATTTTGCTTTTAAGCAAAGGACACCCATGATCAATCCAAAGCACCTTCATTTTATCCTCTGGCATGACAGGGTCTAAGATTTCTTTTCCCCTAACACCCACTGTGACCCCACTGAGTTGAGGCTGTGTCTGCTATGTCCCATAGAATATGAAATCATGGAGAAAATAGCATACTGCAGGGCTTAGTGACCATCCCAGATAAGAGTATAGAACAAATTATTTAATGAATGAATAGTGAGAACTTAAAAAATAAAGCAGCTAGCATTCATGGGGTCATGCCATCAGCAATATACAAGTGCTCCTCCTATGCCATCCCTTCCATCCTCCCATCATAAGGGAGGTGTAACCTTTATTCTCAGGGTGGAGCTGAGACTTGAGCCCAGGCAGTGCAGACTCCAGAATCCACATTCTTTTTTTTTTTTAAAGAGAGAGCGAGAAAGATAGAGAGAATTTTAATATTTTATTTTTTAGTTATCGGCGGACACAACATCTTTGTTTGTATGTGGTGCTGAGGATCGAACCCGGGCCGCACGCGTGCCAGGCGAGCGCACTACCGCTTGAGCCACATCCCCAGCCCCAGAATCCACATTCTTTTTTTTTTTTTTAGTTATAAAATTTTATTATTTTAGCAACAACACTGTGTATTCATTTTAGGAATATGGAAAATACAAACAAGCAGAAGATTGTATTCATAATCCCATCACTGAAACTGAACTTTTTTTGGCAGCACTGAGAATTGAACAAAGGAGTTCAATTCTCCACTAAGCTACATCCCCAGCCTTTTTTATTTTATGGCCAGGGTCTTGCTAAGTTGCAGAAGCTGGTGTTGAACTTGTGGTCCTCCTCTCCTGCCTCAGCCTCACAAATTGCTAGGAATATAGGCCTGTGCCACCATGCCCAGCTTGCCTTAACTTTTTTGCCTCTTATTCTTCCCAAGTTTTAATGAGCATATATGTAATATACAAATGTACTTTTACCTTATTCAAAAATATGATATTCACATATTATTTAGTAACCTTCCCCCCATTTTATATGCTAACAGGAACCTCTTTTTTACAGTGAGTAAATCTTTCTTATTCAAAGACAGAGACTTGTAGATAGGTTCAAAATACAATAAACAATGAGATGCAGATAACAAGAGCTATATCTAAAACCACTAATAGCAACTGGTTAAAAGTAGAAAGATGGGCAAAGATATATCAGGAAAAATGCTAGTAAAAGGAAAGCTACATAGCAATGTTAATGTCAGATAAAACAGAAATCAAGGTAAACTACATCAAATAAGGGTAAGGATGGTTTCTATTGACCTTTCAACGCATCACTATAAGTTTGTTTCTTACTCTCCTTATCTCATCTATTTCATCCACTTCCCTAAACATATCCTCATTGCTCAAATGCCTGTTATGTATATCTTCTTTAAAATCCTGGAGAGATTGAATCAGCCTTTCTCTAAAAGTTTCTTCTGCGTTTTCCTCCTCCTCTGGTTCTTCCTCTTCCTCTGGCTTTTCCTCAGGCTTTGGCTCTTCCTCCAGCTTTGGTTCATTCTCATTGTCTGGTTTTTCTTCAATTTTCTGACAGGGTTTCATCTTGTGCCTCTCTTTCTTCTTTCCTGCTTATTCCTCTTTGAATGCAATTACTGGTATTGATCCGGTCTGCTGCTTTCTCATACTTTTATAGCCTCGGAAGGTTCTAACAGACCTGCAAAATTCCAGCAAGTTGAATCCTTCCACTGGCCTCCGGCGCTGCCGCCAGCACTGCCGAAGGGAGCTGGTACCCAGACGGGAACAAGAACCAGACTAGCAGGACTTCTGCACACGTCGACTAGAATCCACATTCTTAACGAGTACACTGTGCCCCCTTTTACAGAATCCTTTAGGGAAACACTAAGGATTCACTAAGGACTAGCCATGCCTAATCTTATTGCCTCTTTAAATGGAACAGCTGAACTTAAACAGATCTGAGAAATGGGAAAGACCTGATTTCAGCAAGATATTGGCAAGACTTCTATTATTAAGCAGAATGACTAATCCAATGAGATCTTGAAGGTCACAAGGAATGGGGACAATCACAGATAGGGATGCCATAGTGAGAATTAAAGCATCAAAGGAAGAGGCTGGAGAGCATGGGTTTTTCCATAGGGTTTCTATGAAATTGTGTTTTTATTGGTTTGGGATTTGTGTTTGTTTGTTTGTTTGTTTTGGGGTACTAGAGATTGAACATAGGGGCACTTTACCACTGAGCTACATCCCCAGCCCTTTTAATTTTTCATTTTGAGACTGGGTCTAAGTTACTCAGGGACTTGCTAAATTGCTGAAACTGACCTGGAACTTGTGATCCTCCTGCCTCAGGCTCCCAAGTCACTGGGAATACACTGACCCACTGCACCCAGCATTTCTATATATTTCATGTGGTTTTTCCCGCACATGAGTGTAAACAATGAAATTCTCCTTCATTGCCAATTCCCAGGTTGACAGACTAATTCTGTCCTATTTCTGTTGGCCTGGAGCAACGGTGTGAGAATATTCCCCAAAGAGGTAGCAGAGAGCAACAGAATGCTCCAGAAATAGATGCCTTCCTCTGGGACCAGCTCAGACATCAGTTCTCAAGAGCAACCAGGTGGGGCCCAAAATCCCAAAGTGTGCAAACATTGACTTCATAAACTGCTCCCTCTTAGCCGCACTTGCCCCAACTGACACCACAGCTAAAAAATCATATTGTCTAGGCAGGAGGGAGAGGCAGGCAGAGAGAAGACATTTCATATCACAGAAGAGAGAGTGAGAAAGCTCACCTGCTTTGAAACAAGTCATTTTTCAGATCCTGAAAAGCTACACCCTTTGTAGTTTTGTTTCATGTCCATGGTCAAATGGATATTAAACATGTATTCACCCAGAAAGTGTATCATGACAGTGTTAAATTAAATAAGCAGAAAGACATTGACCTGAGACTGCCTCAGTTCTTTAAGTTTCTTTGTTCAAATGAACTCTATTAAATGTAAATTATCTAAAGTTTTTCTTTTAATAAGAGTTTTGCTAAAAAGAACTCCTCTTGTGTCTCAGACATGAACACCCAG
Source organism: Spermophilus citellus (assembly GCF_964194105.1). Lineage (NCBI taxonomy): Eukaryota > Metazoa > Chordata > Mammalia > Rodentia > Sciuridae > Spermophilus > Spermophilus citellus. Next base: position 182,031,843 of record NC_138185.1, on the reverse strand, counting down.
AGAGGAACAAGGAGGCTGTGTGACCTAAAGTTAAGGTTCCTTTCCTTCCCATCCTCTCAAACTTTTGCTTTAAGCATCACTGGGGGAGTTACAAATACAGATTTATAGGCCCCTCCTATAACCCAGAAGCATCACACTTAGAGAGTCCTGAGACTCATTAACTTTTGTACTCATTAACTTTTTTAGTAGGAGTTGAAGGTACTCAAAACTTCCAGGAAATTGTTACACTGACCCAGAATGAGGATGCTGACCTAATAGGAACCCAGATTTGCATCCAATAAATAATCTCACTTTCACAAGAAAATTTCCTATGATCAGGGAAAAAAAAAGGTGCCCCTTCAAACTACACCATAGGGGTCCAGACTTTATCTTTTTGCTACCATGAACAGTTTGTTCTTGAATTAGGTACTCTGGGAACCTTACTTGTCCCAGGATTTGAAAATGGCTGAGAAATATCCCTCATATAACCTAGAAGATGAGACCTATCTGCTTTTTTACACATAAACATCATATAAAACTCATGTAGGACCCTGCAGTCTCCAGGGGTCCCCAGCAGAGGACTAACCAGTGGTACTCTGTGAAAATGCAGCAACCACATCTTTGTATCCTCCCCCCCAAAAATAAATCCCCTTCTCATAAAAGGCAGTCCTCTGGGAAAACTGATGGGCCCACATCTAAAACTAGTGCTTCTAACAATTCAAAGGCTCTAGAAATTAAAACTAATCGCTTGAGAGCAATTAACCCAGTTTACGAGGTCCAAGGGAATTTGACTGTTTTGAATTTATCTAAGGTAATTTAGTTCCTGTGTAGAAAAAAAATCAATGAACTAAAATCCACAAGTACCAACATTCCCAGTTTTCTGATGTTAATCAAGACTCTCCATCAATACAAATCTTAACTAGAAGGATAGTAAGTGTGAAGGTCAAAGAAACCTTCCTGCCTCTGTCTTTCCACTAATTAAATTTTAAACAATGTCCCAAACTTCTTGAATTTTCTTGCTCAATTTCTTGGAGAAGACTAGACTATTAAGAAACCCTCCCATGCCAAGCTAACCAAGAATCCACAAGGATTCTTCTGCACCTTCTCCCAAAACCTTACCTCATTTTGAATACCAATAGGAAATTGTCCCAAATTAATCCAAATAATAGATTATTTCCAGATTATTCTCACAGTCCTTTGGGCTCCTAACAATGGCCACAGATCAAAGATGCCCAGCCTTGAAACTGTGAAGGTCTCCAGGGCATCATATGGGATTCTTGACTCCTCCCAGTTCAAAGATCTACAAAGAGTACTTGAGAGTCATTTTGGGAGCAGTCAGTCCATAAGCCTCAGCACACATAAGAGCTGTTGTGGGTAGACATAAGACATTTCCAGACAAATCGCTAAAATCCTTCAAACAAATAATTTAAGACCCTTCTGGTATTTTTCTGGGCTTGGCCCCACCCCATCATGCAGAACCTCCATTGTGCAGTCTTCCAGTAACAGACATAAGAGAGATAAAAATTGAAATTGTCCTCAGCATCCAGCTGACTCCTTAATGAAAATTCCCTTCCTTTTCTCAATGGCCCAGAGAAGAAAACTCATAAATCTTTCCAGATAAGAATATGATCTGCTACACCTCACCTCAGCTCAGATTAATTAGGTCTGCCTAATTGATGGTATTAATAAATCAGAATGCTTAGAATCACAAAATCTTTAATCTCAAAAAGAATGAGCTGCTTTTATTCCTAACCTCTGAGAGAGAGTTTTGCAGTCTCTCTCCCATGCTTTATAAATCCCAGAATGTGGGCAAAAGACTAGGGATGTAGCTCAGTGGCAAAGTATCCCTGGGTTCAATCCCCAGTACCAAAAGGGGAAAAAAATATATGGCAGAATGAGGAAGTAAATATAACTGTCCAGATTGCCAAGCTAGTTTCCCACATCACCTGTTCACTATAGATACAGCTCTTGAGAAAATGATGTTTCCAGATCCCAGATTTCTTACCTTTTCTAACAGTGTGATTGTGATAAAGAAAACATGCTATATCATGTTGCCAATCATATAACACAAGAAGGATTACTTCTAAGGTACATGCAGGTGTTTTGTTCATTCATTGGTTCAACAAATATCTGTATGCTAAGCTGTCTTCCAGACTTTGACGAGAAAGGGAGACTGAGCAGACCTCACCCTCAACTTCACATCTAGTACAAAGAATAAGGACCAATAAATGGACAATAATAAACACCAGGAAAACCCTGTGATGAGTGAGGGAAGCCCAAAAGGCTTATGGAAACCCTAGCAAGGGGTCATTTCCTAAGGACTAAGAGGGTCAGGGATCTGAAGGATAAAGGAGGAAAGAAATATTCCAGAAGTGGGGAACCGAATGTGAAAGAGAACCAGAAGAAAGTGTGGTTGGATGGAGGTGGGTGTGGTTCGAGGGTGCTAGAATAAGCCCTAAATGAGAGGCCAGAGAAAAGACTGGAGTCAGATGCTGCTGTGATAAGGATAGGACTTAATCTTAAGGGAGCTCGGGATATCAAAAGGCTTTAAGCATGCACACATACATTCATTATAGGATCCTAACAAATAAGCAACAAATAATTGCAGAGAGTACCATCAAAAAGGCAAAATAAACAGAAGTGATCATGTGGGTGTGTGGCTATTAGAGGGCACTACAAAAACAAACCCAAGTTCCATGGGAAAAACCAACTGAAGGAAAGATCAGTCACGAGTCTGTTGTTTAATTCAGAAAGAAAACTCCAGATTGAAAAAGATTATTTCCTAATGGATCACTTCTCCGGCTACAAACAGCATGGACAAAACCAGAAAAAAAAACATGATCCAGATTTACTTTTCATCAAAATCTAATAATCTCAAATAATAGCATTTATGGAAAGTACACTGGGAGTGATCTTCATGAATATCTTTAACAAAGGTTTTTTTATTTTTTAAAAAATCAACTTTTGGGGGGCTGGGTTTCTGGCTCAGCGATAGAACGGTCGCCTAGCCCATGCGAGGTCCTGGGTTCGATCCTCAGCACCACATAAAAATAAATAAAATAAAGGTATTGTGTCCAACTGCAACTAAAAAATATTTTTTTAAAAAATCAACTTTGCTTATCTACATTATTGAAATCGATATTTTAGACTTAATTGAGAGTGAGTCCTTTCTCCCATAAACTTACTTGTAAGTCTGACAATAAGATTAGGGTCTTATAACAACAACAACAACAACAAAATAATAATAATAATAACAATAATAATAATAAAAGATCAGGGTCTTACCATTTCAACAGGCAGCCTTTTGAGAATAAAAAGAATTTAAATTCCTTTTTGGAGGAGTTTTCCCTCCTAGTTACCTATCAACAGATTGTAAATGCATTGAAACTGACCTTGACTTTTCTATATCCAGCCAACCTCATATTAATGACCATCCTGCCTCCTGCTTTAATAACTGCTGCCAAGAAAAAGAAAATCCTGTAACAGTAGTGAGATCCCAACTGCAAGGAAAGAGCAACACAAGCCACCTCATCGATCTCTGAGATTTGAAGGCAATTAAAATTGCTCTCTTGTTGACAGCTAAGAAAACCAGAAATGGTCAAATCATTTTCACTGCACAGGCCAACTCTGATCCCTACCTGGTGGCTGCCTGAAGCAACATGCTGGGAAAGTGTTAAAGGTTTGGTGAGATAGCTCAAGTGCTCTGGCAATGACCCTGTAAACTTATCCAGCACTGCTGGCACAGAAGCTAATTAATTTGCCCTCAGGGAAATAAACCCTACTCTTGGTCCACCCAGCTGCAAGGGCACAGGTAGAATGAATTAAAATCATTTGGCAAGGAGAGTATAACCGGCAGTCAGGGCAGAATAGGAACAAGCCTGGTGGCAAGAAATTTTTCCTGAGGTTCTTTTCCAAATCTGAATGACTGATTTTAAGTTTTTAAGTAGATAAGAGTTAAAATTCAAGCCAGGGAGAATCTGCTTGATTTGCATGGGAAAATCTCACAGAGCATGCGATTCAAATGTTCAGAGCTGACCGAGGCCTAATGGTAGTGTTCATCTTGCAATCCCTGTGACTCAGGAGGCTGAGGCAGGAGGATTATAAGTCTGAGGTCAGACTGGGCAAATTAGTGAGACCCTGACCCAAAAGGACACTCTGGTTTCAACTCAAACAAGGATCACCTGCCATGTGCTGGCGACCATCATATATTTTTTTAAAGAGAGAGAGAGAGAGAGAGAGAGAGAGAGAATTTTTTTAATATTTATTTTTTTTTTAGTTCTCGGCGGACACAACATCTTTGTTGGTATGTGGTGCTGAGGATCGAACCCGGGCCGCCGCATGCCAGGCGAGCGCGCTACCGCTTGAGCCACATCCCCAGCTCTGGCGACCACCATATTAACCAAGTACTAAGTGAGAGGAGAAACAGGTTCTTACACATCACTTCCAGCACCTGTTCTCCCTCAGCAGGGCCCTTTCTCATCTACTGTTCCTCTCCTTCCTCCTTCTTGGGAGATCCCAGTCTGCTTCTCATGCTGATACCACTACTAGGCCACATAGCAGAGATCCCAACCATTGTGTCTGAGGTTTGAGATACCATTGTATTAATCGGGGTTCTCCATAGAAACAGAACAAATAGTGTGTATGTGTAGAGACAGAGATTTGTTTTAAAGAATTGACTCACAATTCTCAGGATTGTCAAATCCAAAATCCATGGGGCAAGCTTGCCTAATTGCTCTGGCTAAAGGCCTCATTATGTTATCGTTTGAATATTCGGGATCCTCAAAAGCTCATGTTCAAAACAATGCAAGAAGGTTTAGAGATGAAATGATTAGGTTACAAGAGCTTTAACACAATCAGTGAATTAATCTCCGGATAGGGATTAACTGCGTGGTAACTGAAGGTAGGAGGGGTGTGGCTGGAGGAGGTGGGTCCCTGGGGTATATACTTTGTCCTTGATGAGCAGAGCCCTTCTCTCTGTTTCTGGGTGTGATGTCTTTAGTCACTTCCCTCCACCACACTCTTCTGCCATGAGATTCTGCCTCACCTCCAATCCTGAGAAAGGGAGCTGTCTATAGACTGAAACCTCTAAACTTTTCCTCCTAAAATTGTTTCTTTTAGTCACAGCAGCAAAAAAGCTGACTGAAACAATTACTGTGGTGAATATCTTTAGCCATCAGGGAAATACAAATCAAAACTACAGTGAGATAACATCTCATGCCAGTTAGGCTGTTATTTTTTTAAATATTTTTTTATTTTTTTTTTATTGGTTGTTCACAACATTACAAAGCTCTTGACATATCATATTTCATACATTAGATTGAAGTGGGTTATGAACTCCCAATTTTACCCCAAATGCAGATTGCAGAATCACATCGGTTACGCATCCACAATTTTACATAATGCCCTATTAGTAATTGTTGTATTCTGCTACCTTTCCTATCCCCTACTATCCCCCCTCCCCTCCCCTCCCATCTTCTCTCTCTACCCCATCTACTGTAATTCATTTCTCTCCTTGTTTATTTTTGCATTCCCCTCACAACCTCTTACATGTAATTTTGTATAGCAATGAGGGTCTCCCTTCATTTCCATGCAATTTCCCTTTTCTCTCCCTTTCCCTCCCATCTCATGTCTCCATTTAATGTTAATCTTTTCTTCCTGCTCTTCCTCCCTGCTCTGTTCATAGTTGCTCTCATTATATCAAAGAAGACATTTAGTATTTGTTTTTTAGGGATTGGCTAGCTTCACTAAGCATAATCTGCTCTAGTGCCATCCATTTCCCTCCAAATTCTATGATTTTGTCATTTTTTATTGCTGCATAGTACTCCATTGTGTATAGATGCCACATTTTTTTTATCCATTCATCTATTGAAGGGCATCTGGGTTGGTTCCACAGTCTAGCTATTGTGAATTGTGCTGCTATGAACATCGATGTGGTAGTATCCCTGTAGCATGCTCTTTTAAGGTCTTCAGGGAATAGTCCGAGAAGGGCAATAGCAGGGTCAAATGGTGGTTCCATTCCCAGCTTTCCCAGGAATCTCCAAACTGCTTTCCAAATTGGCCGCACCAATTTGCAGTCCCACCAGCAATGTACAAGTGTACCCTTTTCTCCACATCCTCGCCAGCACTTGTTGTTGTTTGACTTCATAGTGGCTGCCAATCTTACTGGAGTGAGATGGTATCTTAGGGTGGTTTTGATTTGCATTTCTCTGACTGCTAGAGATGGTGAGCATTTTTTCATGTACTTGTTGATTGATGGTATATCCTCCTCTGAGAAGTGTCTGTTCAGGTCCTTGGCCCATTTGTTGACTGGGTTATTTGTTATCTTATTGTCTAATTTTTTGAGTTCTTTGTATACTCTGGATATTAGGGCTCTATCTGAAGTGTGAGGAGTAAAAATTTGTTCCCAGGATGTAGGCTCCCTATTTACCTCTCTTATTGTTTCTCTTGCTGAGAAAAAAACTTTTTAGTTTAAGTAAGTCCCATTTGTTGATTCTTGTTATTAACTCTTGTGCTATGGGTGTCCTATTAAGGAATTTGGAGCCCGACCCCACAATATGTAGATCGGAGCCAACTTTTTCTTCTATCAGACGCAGAGTTTCTGATTTGATATCAAGCTCCTTGATCCATTTTGAGTTAACTTTTGTGCATGGCGAGAGAAAGGGATTCAGTTTCATTTTGTTGCATATGGATTTCCAGTTTTCCCAACACCATTTGTTGAAGATGCTATCCTTCCTCCATTGCATGCTTTTAGCCCCTTTATCAAATATAAGATAGTTGTAACTTTGTGGATTAGTCTCTGTGTCCTCTATTCTATACCATTGGTCCACCCGCCTGTTTTGGTACCAGTACCATGCTGTTTTTGTCACTATTGCTCTGTAATATAGTTTGAAATCTGGTATCGCTATACCGCCTGATTCACACTTCCTGTTTAGAATTGCTTTTGCTATTCTGGGTCTTTTATTTTTCCATATGAATTTCATGATTGCTTTATCTATTTCTACAAGAAATGCCGTTGGGATTTTGATTGGCGTTGCATTAAACCTATAGAGAACTTTTGGTAATATCGCCATTTTGATAATGTTAGTTCTGCCTATCCATGAACAGGGTATATTTTTCCATCTTCTAAGATCTTCTTCTACTTCTCTCTTTAGGGTTCTGTAGTTTTCATTGTATAAATCTTTCACCTCTTTTGTTAGGTTGATTCCCAAGTATTTTATTTTTTTGGAGGATATTGTGAATGGAGTGATTTTCCTCATTTCCGTTTCATAAGTTTTGTCACTGATATACAGAAATGCCTTTGATTTATGCGTGTTGATTTTATATCCTGCCACTTTGCTGAATTCATTTATTAGTTCTAGTAGTTTCTTTGTAGACCCTTTTGGGTCTTCTAGGTATAGAATCATGTCATCTGCAAATAGTGATAATTTAAGTTCTTCTTTTCCTATTTTTATGCCTTTAATTTCTTTCATCTGTCTAATTGCTCTGGCCAGTGTTTCGAGAACTATATTGAATAGAAGTGGTGATAGAGGGCATCCCTGTCTTGTTCCAGATTTTAGAGGGAATGCCTTTAACTTTTGTCCATTCAGAATGATGCTAGCCTGAGGCTTAGCATAGATAGCTTTTACAATGTCAAGGTAAGTTCCTGTTATCCCTAGTTTTTCTAAAATTTTGAACATAAAGGGATGCTGTACTTTGTCGAATGCTTTCTCTGCATCTATCAAGATGATCAAATGGTTCTTATCTTTAAGTCTATTGATGTGGTGAATAACATTTATTGATTTCCGTATATTGAAGCATCCTTGCATCCCAGGGATGAATCCTACTTGATCATGGTGCACAATTTTTTTGATGTGTTTTTGTATTCAATTCGCCAGAATTTTATTGAGGATTTTTGCATCTAGGTTCATTAGAGATATTGGTCGGTAGTTTTCTTTCTTTGAGGTGTCTTTGTCTGGTTTTGGAATCAGGGTGATGTTGGCCTCCTAGAATGAATTTGGAAGAGCTCCCTCTTTTTCTATTTCCTGAAATAACTTGAAAAGTATTGGTATTAATTCTTCTTTAAAGGTTTTGTAAAACTCCGCTGTATACCCATCCGGTCCTGGGCTTTTCTTGGTTGGTAGTCTTTTGATGGCTTCTTCAATTTCATCCATTGATATTGGTCTGTTCAAATTGTGTGTATCCTCCTGACTCAGTCTGGGCAAATCATATGACTTAAGAAATTTATTGATGTCTTCACTATCTTCTATTTTATTGGAATATAGGTTTTCAAAATAATTTCTAATTGTCTTCTGTATTTCTGTAGCATCTGTTGTGATATTGCCTTTTTCATCCCGTATGTTAGTAATTTGAGTTCTCTCTCTTCTTCTCTTCGTTAGCATGGCTAAAGGTCTGTCGATCTTATTTATTTTTTCGAAGAACCAACTTTTAGTTTTGTTAATTTTTTCAATAGTTTCTTTTGTTTCAATTTCATTGATTTCCACTCTAATTTAATTATTTCTTGCCTTCTGCTACATTTGCTGTTGTTTTGCTCTTCCTTTTCTAGGGCTTTGAGATGAAGTGTGAGCTCATTTATTTGTTGGTTTTTTCTTTTTTTGAGGAATGACCACCAGGCGATGAATTTCCCTCTTAAAACTGCTTTCATTGTGTCCCATAGATTCCGATATGCTGTGTCTGCATTTTCATTTATCTCTAAGAATTTTTTGATTTCCTCCTTTAGGTCTTCTGTAACCCATTGATCATTCAGTAACATATTGTTCATTTTCCATGTGATGTAGGATTTTTCCTTCCTTCTTTTATCATTGATTTCCAGTTTCATTCCATTATGATCAGATAAAATGCAAGGTATTATCTCCATCCCTTTATATTTACTGAGGGTTGCCCTATGGCATAATATATGGTCTATTTTTGAGAAGGATCCATGTGCTGCTGAGAAAAAAGTATATCCATTTGATGATGGTTGATATATTCTATATATGTCAGTTAAGTCTAGGTTATTGATTGTGGTATTGAGTTCTATAGTTTCTTTATTCAACTTTTGTTTGGAGGATCTGTCCATTGGTGAGAGAGGTGTGTTGAAGTCACCCATAATTATTGTGTTGTGGTCTATTTGATTCTTGAACTTGAGGAGAATTTGTTTTATGAATGTCGCAGCACCATTATTTGGTGCATAAATATTGATAATTGTTATGTCTTGTTGGTGAATGGTTCCTTTTAACAGTATATAATGTCCTTCCTTATCCCTTTTGATTAACTTAGTCTTGAAGTCGATTTTATTCGATATGAGGATGGCCACCCCTGCTTGCTTACGAGGACCGTGTGTGTGGTATATTTTTTCCCATCCTTTCACCTTCAGCCTGTGTATGTCTTTTCAATCAGATGTGTCTCCTGGAGGCAGCATATTGTTGGATTTGTTTTTTTAATCCATGATACCAGCCTATGTCGCTTTATTGGAGAGTTTAAGCCATTAACATTCAGAGTTACTATTGATATATGGTTTGTACTTCCATCCATGTTTGATTATTTATCCTTTTTTTAAAAAAAATTTAGTTTGTTTCTCCATGATTATCTTTCCCCTCGCCCTCTGTCTTTACCGAGGCACTTCCCACTGATGGTTTTGGTTATTGTTTTTCATTTCTTCCTCGTGTAGTGTTTTGCTCAAAATGCTTTGCAATGCTGGTTTTCTGGCTGCAAAATCTTTTAACTTTTGTTTATCATGAAAGATTTTTATTTTGTTTTCATACCTAAAGCTTAATTTTGCTGGATACAGAATTCTTGGTTGGCATCCATTGTCTTTCAGTGTTTGAAATACATTGTTCCATGACCTTCTTGCTTTCAGTGTCTGTAATGAAAAATCCGTTGTTAACCTTATTGGTTTACCCCTGAATGTAATCTGTCTCCTTTCTCTTGTAGCTTTTAATATTTTCTCTTTGTTCTGTATATTGGATATCTTCATAACAATGTGTCTTGGCGTTGGTCTACTGTGATTTTGTGTGCTCGGTGTCCTGTATGCATCTTCAATTTGTATATCTGTTTCCTTTTTTATTTCTGGAACGTTTTCTATAATTATTTCATTCAGCAGGTTACTCATTCCCTTGGTTTGAATCTCTGTACCTTCTTCTATCCCAATGACTCATAAGTTTGGTTTTTTTATGTTATCCCATAACTCTTGGATGTTTTTCTCGTGATTTTTTACCAGCCTTTCTAAGTTGGCTAGACTGTTTTCAAGATGATATATTTTGTCTTCATTATCTGACGTTCTGGTTTCTACTTGCTCCACTCTGTTAGTGATACTCTCAATTGAGTTTTTAATTTGGTTTATCGTTTCCTTCATTTCTAGAATTATTGTTTGATTATTTTTCATAATCTCTATCTCCTGATAAAGATGCTTAACTTCTTCTTTTATCTGTTTATGTAATTCATTCTCAATGTGTTCTTTCGCTGCTTGAATTTGCTGTCTTGTATCCTCTTTAAGGTTCCATTCCATCTGTCTAAGGTGTTCCTTGAGTTCTTTATATGACCATTTTTCTGATGACTCTAGGTCCTCCTGAATATTTAGGCTGTCCTGCATTGTTTGTACTCCTTTTCTTCCTTGCTTTTTGAAGCTGCTCATGTTACTTCTTGTTCTGTTTGACTGCTGAGTTACTGTTTACTCCTATAAATTTATTTGATGCTGTAGCCGCAGGTTTCAATGAAGTTATCTCCTCCGCTGCAGTCTGATGATGTCAGTTCTCTGCCATGGTGGTATCTCTTGCAAATGGCGACAGTTCGATTCCCTTTGCGGGTGACCAATGCAACGGGTGGGTCCTTCCTGTCTCTCCCAAGCCCCGTTTCAAACCTGTGGCCACTACCTATGACGGCTCGGTTGGCATTTACCTCCGTAGGATCAGAAGGGCTGACCAGTTGTTTCAGCCGGATGGATTAGTGCTGAGTCACAGCTGTTTGTCTGCGGGAAGCAGGCGAACGGGAGCTTGAATTCAGCCGATCTGGGCTCGGTGTGTGTTCTGAGAGGCCCAGACTGTTCGCCCCAGATCCACGTCAGCTCAGCATTGCCTAGTGATCCTGAGCAAACAGATTTAGGTTGTTTACGACTCCCTATGCCTGCACAGCTGAAGAGGTCAGAGACTTGATCTCTCCGCGCCCGCCGCCATGTTGGAATCCAGCCAGTTAGGCTGTTATTAAGAAAACAAAGAACAACAAACACCAATGAGATGACAATAGAGGGGAGATCAGGTGGAGCAGAGAAAGAGAATGAGGGGGAGGAAAGAGGGACAGGAAAAGGGAGGAACTGCAGGATGAAATTGACAAAATTATGCTACATACATATATGAATTTACCACAGTGGATTTTACCTTTATCTGTATCTACAAAGCACCAATTTAATAAATAAGTAAATAAATAGAAGGAAGACCAGTAAAGTAGAGGAAGGAGAACGGGGGAGGGAGAAAGTGAGGGAAAGAGGAAGCACAAGAGACTGAATTGGAGTAAACTATGCTCCATGCATGTAACATTATGTCAAAATGAACCCCACTGTTATGTATGACTATAATGCACTAATGGAAACTTTTTTTAAAGATGTTGGAGAAGATGTGAAGCGAAAGAAACTCTCATAAGCTGTTAGTGGAATGTAAATTAGTACAACCATTATTTAGAACAGAAGTTCCAAAAAAAAAAAAAAATAGACCTACCAAATGATCCAGCTATCCAACTTCTGGGTATAGGGTATACATCCAAAGGAAATTAAATCAGCATACTGAAGAGATACCTACATACCCATATTTATTGTGGCACTATTCACAATAGTTAAAATATGTAATCATCCTAGGTAGACATCATTCACTGGATGAATAAAGAAAGAAAATGTGATATATATGTAACATGTAATAATAATATTCCTATGTATAATGGAATATTATTCACCCATAAAAAAGAATGAAATCTTGTCATTTGCAGCAAAATGGATGGAACAGAAGAATATTATATTAAATGAAATTCGCCAGACACAGAAAGAAAAATACTGTATGCTCTCTCTAATATGTGAAAGTTTAAAAAAAAAACATGTCAGTCTGAATGTGGAATAGTGACTATTAGAAATTGGGAAGGAGGAGAGGGTAGATAAAGGGAGGCTGAATTCCATCAGTGCATGTAGTATACATGTATGGAAATATCACAGTGAATCCCACAGATATGTATAATTAATACATTAGCCAAAAGTTGTAATTAAAAATGAGAAGCCAAATACCACCTATATATAATAAAGCTAAAATAAGATTTGTACAATGCCTCAGAACCAACATCTTTTTCCTACTTTCCTTATTTGCATTGAGTTGAGGAGGGGAAGATCAGTTTTATGAAGTTGAGAGCTATGAGTCTTCAGGCCACTCACCTGACCTCCCAGGTTGCTTGACTGTCACATCCACCTGTTGCTATAATTGGGAAACAACTGAACAATGTGTCTACTCACCCTGGCACCTTTGTCAGAGGGTCAACATCTGATTTGGTGATTCTTGCCTCTTGCAAGGATATGAAGCACAAGTCAATGACAAAATGCAGGCTGGGGTTGTGGCTCAGCAGTAGAGCGCTTGCCTAGCATGTTCGAGGTCCTGGGTTCCATCCTCAGCACCGCATAAAAATAAACAAAATAAGAGTATTGTGTACAACTATTTTAAAAAAAAGACAAAAGGCATATTTGTTTCTGGACCACAGCCTGGTTATAGAATGAGATCAAATAAAGTTGGAAGCTACCTGTGGAGACAGAAGTATTCAGCAGTACTTGAGGAACTCAAGATGTCATAGGGACAAGATAGAGGGCAAGGTCATGGAAGAAGTTATAAAAGCTGTTTTTCATTTTATTTCTCTTTACTAAAGTAAATCAGTGAAGACAGCACTGGATAATGAGAATTACTAACCATGTTTCACTACCTTAAATTTATAATGAAGCATATATTTGGCAATTATATTTCTATAATTACCATCTAATGTTCTCTAAAAAAAAAAAAAAAGATTTCAGATGTTCACTTCCTTAGTGTTTGAACAAGATTTAAACATCCATATCTGGTAACATGGCAACTAAAAATATCTGGAAAGAATGGTTAAAGTATTAAAATTTTTTTGTTGTTGTTAGATGCTCAACTGAGCTCACAGGAACAAAAATGTGAAAGTGAAGGGCCCCTGTGTGACTTGGGTGGTGGCGAGGGGAGGGAAAGACAGACAAGGAAAAGGACTCACGAGAGACCAGGAAACAAAGTCTTGAACCCTCACTGGGGAGCAGCTGAAGGTGGGCCATGTGTAGATTTGAAATCTAAATGCCCAATTGTATATACATGTGTGACACAGGAATCCCCAAGCCAAGAAATAAACATAAATATTGTCCCTGGGATAGTGATTCTCTCATAATTCCTGAAAATAACAAGCATAAATCTTCCTTTGAGGGGCATTTCTCTTCATCCATACTTCTTGGCATTCACAGACACCAAGAATCCCCACTGAACAGTAATAATAGTAATAAAAACATACATAGAACTAATTCACCACGAACAAGACTCAGGCAACAAACACAAACAATAGAATCTGAAAGAACATAAGGCATATTCTTAAATATTTTACATGCCCTTTTTTATTTTTATTTGACACAAATTGCATATATTTATTGTACACAAAATGCTTTGAAATATGGGAACATTACGGAATGTCTACTTTGGGCTCATTAACGTCTGCATTCTCTCACACATTTATCTTTTATGTGCAGTGAGGACACTTAGAAATCTACTCTCTGAGTTTTCAAGGACATAATACATTATAAACTATAGCTCCCATGTTGTACAATATTCTTAAATATTGAAGAAATAAAAAGAGAATAAACATCAACGATAAAGAATAGAATACCTTGGGGAATAAAAGAATAAAAACACCTGGGAAACGACCAAATAGAATGACTAAAATCATGAGGAAAATAGTTAATAAAATTAAAAACTCTTCTGTCACATGCCTCAACATGAAAGAACCTTAGTGAGGGCTGGGGATGTGGCTCAAGCGGTAGCGTGCTCGCCTGGCATGCATGCGGCCCGGGTTCGATCCTCAGCACCACATACCAACAAAGATGTTGTGTCCACCGAAAACTAAAAAATAAATATTAAAAAATTTCTCTCTCTCTCTTTAAAAAAAAAAAAAAGAACCTTAGTGACATCATGCTAACACAATAAGTCAGTCACACGAAGGTAAATACTACATGATTCCACTTACACAAGATGCCCAGAGTAGTCAAATCCATAGGGGGATGGTGGGTGCCAGGACCGGGGGATGGGGAAGTGGGCAGTTGTGGTTTAATTCATACATAGTTTCAGTTTTGAAAGTTGAAAAGAGTTTTGGAGGTTGGCTATATAACAGCTTGAATGTACCCGGAACTACTAACCGGACACTTAATAATAGTTAGGATGATAAATTTCATGTGGTGTATAGTTGACCATGAATTTTAAACATTTTAAACTCATGGAAATGGGTCAAAAAGTGAATTAGGTCTAGCAGAAGCCAGGGGTCAACAGCCTTTCCATCCCAGCTCAGCTACTTGCCACAGGTCTGACCTTGGGCAAGTTACTTAACCTCACAACTTTCTGATGTAAAAGAGGAGGGTAATAAAAACACGTTTGTCACTGAGTAATTGTAAAGAATAATAAGATAATGCAAATTAAAGTAAAATGGGCCTGGCTCCTAATGTTCAATTGCTGGTAATTAGAACATTCTATTCTGCTATGTGCTTCCTCCCTTTCCTATTCCTTTTCCTATTTCCTGTTCCCTTTCCCTAATTTGTCCCAACTGGAATGATTTATATTCCTATCCCAGATATGAAGGTCTGGGAGGAAGAGATATCAGGAGGAAACGTCTTTGTATGCTGGAAATTTGCCTAAATAGAGTATGGTAATTTTGCAGAAAAGTTAAATATTCTTATTTCCGGTCCTTTTCTCTGCCCATCAATGACAAAATTCTTGTTGGACTAGGAAAGCAACTTATCAGCCCCAATATGCAGAGGAATGGGTACCACATTCTGAGAGATGATGTACTTTATTTCATCTCACCTAAGAGTCAGATCCTTTTTTTATTTTCATATATTAGAAATTGAGGTAGCTTATAATTACTAGTGTGTCATAATTTCACTTGGAATTAATTATCAGTATTTTTCATTGCCCAGTGAAATATAAAATGATGATGAACATTACAATAAATGACTTTCTCAATTTGATGAAATATGATTATTTTGCAAACCAAAGGAATATATGCACGAATAGAAGATGATAAAGAAAGAAGGGGTAATTAAGGAATGAGGTTCCTCATACCCATAAGCACTTTCACAAAACCTGCACTGGCATGAGTGTTTCTCTCTGGGTTAGCCACAGTGGTGCTATTTTGTAGATGTCCTAACATCTAGGAGGGCTGATAGAAACTGGTTCAAAAACAGTTATCTCTGATGCACAGCTATTCTGATTGTCTGAGTTCATGCCACCCCAGTTATTCATATTTATACTGTAGCCCTGGGCTATAAGTTATCTGAAATTTATTTAGGAGGTAAGCAGGGTACAAATGATAAATATCTAGTCTTTCTGAACATGTTCACTTTCAATAAAATAATATCTTACATAACTGAAAATGAAAGTTAACATTGGAGTTTTCATATTTATAGCATTGTTAATGATTTGGTGGATACAAAGAAATACCCTTGAGAAATTTGGAAACAAGACTGTCTTCTGAGCATGAAAACATAAATTGACATATAGTGAACCAGAAAAAAAAAAGACAAATACAGTCCCAAGAAAGAATCAAAACGGCCCAGGTCTTAAAACAAGACTGTAATATCATTGAATTAGCTAACACTAATTTGCATGAGGATTAAACAGACTATTGGAAGCAGGTTGTAGATCCTGCATAGAATGGGATGAAGGTCAGAGTCACAGTGGGCCATGCCCATTGCAGGAGAAGCCTCAAGGAAAAGTGCCACAGCCCCATGTCCAGACCTGTCTGGGAAAGTGGCAGTTTTGTCATTGTGGTAAATATATACATATATAATATGCCATTAAAGATTGGACTCATAAAACTAGTTACACTTGTTCTGGCTTCTTGATCACTGATCTTCCTTTCTGTGAAACATACCTACAGGGAAAGAAGGTGCTAACTGGAGGATTATAGCATCTGGTCTCTTTGGCATTTAGTTCTTGTTTTCTCATATGAAATTAACAAACTGACATTCTCATTTCCTACGTCACTGCCATGACCCTGGCTAGTATAATTTCACTGCCACCACCCCCAATCTGCTGTGAGAGACAAAGCCATGAAGAGGAGGGCAGAGATGACACCAAATTCACCCTAAAACTCAGAGAGGCAATGACATGGTCTTTGTATGATGGGAACAGCACATTAGGAGCATTTCTCTGATGTACCACGTCTACAAGGAGGGGCCAGGCTGGCCAGCCCTGAAGAAGCTCACTGCCTAGTTTTTTGGGTAGTCAAATACAGTGAGTGGATTAATGAATGAATAAGCTGAGAAAGATTTCGAAATTTAGCATTTTGTTTCAGTCAAGAAGGCAAATTCTTTTTTAAAAATATTTATTTTTAGTTGTAGTTGGACACAATACCTTTTATCTATTAATTTATTTATATGTGGTGCTGAGGATCAAACCCAGGACCTTGCAGGCGCTAGGCAAGCACTCTGCCGCTGAGCCACAACCCCAGCCCAAGAAGGCAAATTCTTTACAAGATACACATTGCTGCTCCTTCCCTATCTTCCTGATTCCTCTTTTACTCAGCCAGCCATAGCCCTTGCTCACTACTTGTCTGAACCACTTTTTCCGCCTTTTCGCCACAGTGAAAGAGGAGACAATGACTCAACCCAAATTCCCAAACATCATTTTATGAGGGAAGGAGGAGTTCCTGTCTTCCTTCCATCGTCCTGGAACACAATTGTCCTGCACGGTTCCAGTCTTTTAACTCGACATAAATCCATATGTTCTTTTCCTTGCAAATCTCTGAAGTTTTCATTATGCTTTTAGATTCATGACCCTTTCCCTTAACTCCCTCACCACCCATCACTATTTCTCATTTCCTTATTTCACAACATCTTATCTGACTAATCTTTATAATTACTACACATTTCTTTATTACTAGCTTCCAAGAATATGAACCATATCACCCTATTCATTTTGTAAGAAGAAAATTACACATGTGATTATCACACATTTGTCCCTCCTCTGCACTGTGCCTGAACAGCACCTGCACTGTGAGTTTGTGACAGCAGGGATTAGAAGAGTGTACATTATGACCTGAAGTGCTAAAAAAAAAAAAAAATGCCAAGCCTGGGCCTCACCTCAGAGAGATGCCAATTTCATGTATTTGATTTAGTTTCTAATGTGGAATGGTCTAGGATGAAGCATAGGGACTGTGCAAGTGATTCTCGTGTGCAGCCTAGGTGGAGAACCACCACTCCAGTGCCAACATGGCAATCACATATTGGGAGATAGCTCTGTGCCTCTGTTTCCTCATTTGACCCTCGCAGACACCCGTAAAATGCGGGGATTATTAACTCCATTTTATAGATGAAGAAATTGAGGCTCAAGAAAAGTTATGTCACTAATCCAATTTTGTACAGCTCTGAATTGCTGAGCTGGGATCTGGAACCTGACCTTCAACTTCAAGAGTGGATGCCACAGTCCCACTCTCTCTGCCACTCAGCCAAACCCAAACTAAACAGAGCACAGGAACCAGATTTCAACCCCCAACAAGACTGCAGTAGTTTTCCTCTAGCTGTTGATATGTGTCACCTGTAGGTATGTTTGTAGGAGGGGGTGTGGGTTCAATCAATTATTGAGAGGAATCTTGCTAATAAGTGGTTACAGATAAGCACAGTGTCTAGAAAATAATATGAATATTTCCCCACCCAGTCACCAGGGTACCAGATCTCTCTTCTCGTCCTGTACTATCCATTGGACTGTTCACACCCCTCTGTTCATCTCCCAAGGTCTTAACTCCTACCTGGAGTAGGAGAATCTTAATGAGCATCACTGAAGGAGTCTTTTGATCCCAGATAGAGAATCCTTGGAAATAAACTTTTCTATTGCTTCTGCTGTCTCATAGCATAAGCTCAGTGCATTGTTAGGTTCATCAGTATTCTGTTTTCCTCTATTTCACCAGTCTCCTGCAGAGGAGGAGGAAGGTAAAAGGAATTAATGAGAAAGAGCTGGAGAAAATAGTATATCATCTCCTAACAACTGTCAACTCTCATAACTCATAATGAGGAGAGTTGCTTGGCCTTTATTCATTAAGCAATAAAAACAATTAGCTTTTGGCTTACCTTCTGCTGCTAAAGGGGAGCTTTTCCCAAACACAAGCCACACCAGGCATAGTGTGCCCAGCCCCAGAGACTTTGACAGGACTAGTAAGTCCAGGACCTCAGGAGCCTTTTCCTCTCACCAAAGCAGGGCATACTAGGCAGCTCCTGGCCCAAAAGGACACTCTGGTTTCAACTCAAACAAGGGTCACCTGCCATGTGCTGGCGACCACCATATTAACCAAGTACTAAGTGAGAGGAGAAACAGGTTCTTACACATCACTTCCAGCACCTGTTCTCCCTCAGCAGGGCCCTTTCTCATCTACTGTTCCTCTCTTTCCTCCTTCTTGGGAGATCCCAGTCTGCTTCTCATGCTGATACCACTACTAGGCCACATAGCAGAGATCCCAACCATTGTGTCTGAGGTTTGAGATACCATTGTATTAATCAGGGTTCTCCATGGAAACAGAACAAATAGTGTGTGTGCATAGAGACATAAAGAGAATTGACTAACAATTCTCAGGACTGTCAAATCCAAAAATCCATGGGGCAAGTTTGCAATTTCCAGCAAGAAATTACTGTCTTGAGTGTGGGAGCAGAATTCTTTTCCTTTCCAGGGATCTCAGTCTTTTCTCTTAAGGCTTTCAACTGGTTAGGTGCCATGCACCTTATGGAAAGTAATCTGCTTTACTCAAAGCTTACTGATTTAAATGTCAATCACATGTTTTCAAAATGTACCTTCACAGTACCACCTAGACTGGTATTTGACTAAACAACTGGGCACTATAGCCTAGCCAAGTTTACCCATAAAATTAACCCTCACAACCAGGTTGAAGGGAAGGTGTCAAATGTAGACTCTCTAAGTGAGAGAAAGAAATGTTATCCCCACCTATGCAGCCCTTCTCAAAAGAAACCCTGAAATGTCTGCCACAGGATTTAGAGGAAGGAGAAAGAAGCAGCAACAGTGTGTTGGGAAGGCCCAAATATGGCTACAGTTAGACTCCCTCACCTAGACTTTTGGTGGGCTATGTTATGTTTTTAGTGTGTAGCCAGGCTAGGAACTGGCTGTTATGGATAGTCAAAGCCATAAACACTCTGATTCAGCCTTTAGACTCAAGGTCATAAACATTAACTTATGAGCATACACCACCAGCCATGTAACCAGTTGGTAGTGTGCCTTCTTTGTTTGACCTGCATATAAAAAGGGCTTATGGAATTGGGCTAGGGAGGAAATAAAATGGAAGCAGGTGCACAGGGAGGGGGCTGAAGCTAAAGCTGGGTACTGGCTAATGGCTGTGGCCACCACTGAATAAAGCATGTCTGCTATCCTAATTGTGTCTTGCATCTTCTTCCACCTGCCAAACCTGAATCTGTTTCCTAGGTCAGCGTCCCTCCCACTCCCCCAACACCCACCCCCATGACAGAGTTCTTGTTCTGGACATAGCACCCTCCTTCTTAAACCACCACATAAATACCTCATCTACTTACTAGAGGAGGAAGCCATTCAACTATGTCAAAGTTGTTCACAAGGGACAAAAGGAACTGCAAAGAAATCTAAAGCTTCACTCATGTAATATTAGCAGTAATAGTAGTTTTGCATTTTAAAAAACTTTATGTAAATTTAGAATAAAGCAAATGAAAGCTGAGGTTGTGGCTCAGCAGTAGAGCACTCACCTTAGCACGTGCAAAGCACTGAGTTTGATCCTCAGCACCACATAAAAATAAATAAAATAAAGGTATTGTGTCCAACTACAACTAAAAAAATAAATAAAATAAAGCAAATGAACAAAACATATTGATGTTACTATGTTACTAGGGCCGAATGTTTTCAACGTAAGACAAGCACCTATAAAATAGGATTAAGGAAAAAATTGTAATGTTAAATTGGACTGATCAGTTTTAACAACTGACTGTGTTCATTAATGTATTTCCTAGCTTTTTCCATTAAAATGAACCAAATTCAACAAAATCCCAGTAGAGATGAATACAACTAGTTCCCCAGAATTGACTTTTTTTTTTTTTTTTTTTTTGGTACCGGGTACTAAACCAGGGGCACTTAACCACTGAGCCACATCCCCAGTCCTTTTTTGTGTTTTATTTAGAGTCAGGGTCTCATTGAGTTGCTTACAGCCTTTCAAAGTTGCTGAGGCAGGCTTTGAACTCGCTATCCTCCTGCCTCAGCCTTCTGAGCCACTGGGACAGAATTGACTTTTATTTATTTATTTATTTATTTATTTTTTGAGAGAGAGAGAGAGCGCCACATCCCCAGCCCCAGAATTGACTTTTTTTTTAACTTTAAGAATTTTTTTTTTTTTTTTGAGAGAGTGAGAGAGGGGGGAGAGAGAGAGAGAGAGAGAGAATTTTTTTTTTTTTTCAATATTTATTTTCTAGTTCTCGGCGGACACAACATCTTTGTTGGTATGTGGTGCTGAGGATCGAACCCGGGCCGCACGCATGCCAGGCGAGCGCGCTACCGCTTGAGCCACATCCCCAGCCCGCCCAGAATTGACTTTTAAATACAGTTCCTTGGCGGTAGCGCGCTCGCCTGGCATGCATGCGGCCCGGTTGGATTCTCAGCACCCCATACAAAGATGTTGTGTCCGCGGATAACTAAAAAATAAATATTAAAATTCTCTCTCTCTCTCTCTCACTTTCTCTTTAAAAATAAATAAATAAATAAATAAATAAATACAGTTCCTTATTGAAAAGAACAAGGACCTCTCAGAGAAATGACTGGTTTCAGAGAACAGAATGGCCTGTCTCAGAGAACACAGAAGATAAGCCCAGGATGAGTTCTAATAGAAAATAAAAGTATGTAATGACCAGTGGAATTACATCAAAAGGAAGTATCATTCCAGAAACCTCTTATGTTTACAGAGGAGAGCCCTTGTCTCTGCAATGGAGAAGCCTGGTGGCCACTGTCTTTATCCATTGACTAAATCTAGCATCACAAATAATAGAACAATGTGGCATTGTGTGGCATTTATTAAACAAGCAATAAAACCTAAGGCAATGGGTCTTCTTGACTGTATTAGAATCAACTGAGGAAATTTTCAAAATCCCAAAACCAACTATATCAGAATCTATGAGGTGGCACCCATGCATCAGTATTTGCGGTGGGGGGTGGGGGGCACCTGGGGCAGTGGGTAGTTACAGGGATTGAACTCAGGATGCAACCACTGAGCTACATCCCCAGCCCTTTATGTTTTTCATTTTGAGACAATGTCTCTCACTAAGTGACTGAAACTGGCATTGAACTTGCAATCTCCTGCCTCATCCTCCCCACTCACTGGGATTATAGTCACGCACCACCATGCCGTTTGCATCAGTATTTTTTAAACCTTCCCAAGTGACTGCAATGTACAGTTAAGATACTGTGGACAAAAATACATACCTGAATCTCACTCCCACTCTTCAAGGCTACATAGAAGATAGAACGGAGGCTCTTACCACTGACTTCATATGAACCACCTCGAGAATTTTTAAACTGGGGTCACCTGAGCTTCATCCCTAATGATTGTGATATAATTGCATGAAAGTAGATCTCAGGGATTATTCTTTTCTAGGTCTTAAGTTTTACGTTAAAAACTTCCAGTGAGAATGGAGTGGACCAGTTACTACCCATCTGTTGTAAATCCAATTCAACAGGATGGGCAATTTGGATGCACAACCAGAATTAAGGATTCCTGAGATAGAGAAGCAGATTAACAGCATAAGGTAACAGACAAATCTAGGAAGTGGGATATCCTATAAGACCACTAGCCTAGATTCTTCAAAAAGTTAATATCATGGAGTGAAGAGTAAGGGAGGAACTCTTCTATTTTTAACAACAAGAGAATACATTGGTGCGTTTGTTTACAGAAACAACTATAAAGATGATTTGCAAGCTGGACACAGTGGCACACACCTATAATCCCAGTGGCTCAGGAGGATGAGCTAGAAGGATCATGAGTTCAAAACCAGCCTCAGCAAAAGTGAGGCACTAAGCAATTCAGTGAGACTCTGTCTCTAAATAAAATATAAAATAGGGCTTCAGATGTGGCTCAGTTGTTGTGTGCCCCTGAGTTCAATCTCTGGTACCAAAATAAATAAAAATTAAAAATGATACTTTGCAGGACAATTGAGGAAATTTGAATATTAAGTTGATTTTAGATGGCTAATTTTCTTTGTAGGTAAAATGACATTGTAGCTCTATAGACAAATATCTGTATTCTTACTGAGAAGTGGTGAGTCATAATGTGTACATAACTTACTTTCAAAGGCTCAACAACAACAAAGGAAAACAAGTATACAGAGAGAATAAAGCAAAGTATTAGCAATTGTCAAGGGTAGATGGATGGCATATGGAAATCCATTGTACTAATCTTTCAACTTTTTTGGCATGTTTGAAATATTTCATAATAAAAAGTCGAGGAAATGAGAAGGTTTTAAATAGAGATTAAAAACTCACTCAGGAGACCACATAATTTCCATCTGTTTTACTTCTCTCTTGAGAATTTTCAGAAAAACCAATTCACAACTCAAACCTAACCAACCTTAAAACACATCCAAATAATATGGGCTGAATTTTTCAGGATTTGCTCACTGTATTTTAATAGGAGTTACTTTTCAAACAAATGTAGAAAAGGCTGAGTTATGAGGATTTTCTTATCACTAGACTTTTCAAAAAACTTAATATATTTAAAGTGTATCGCTCACTGTGGTGGGAGAAAAGCCACCAGCATAGTAAAGCAATATTTCTTAATCTTATTTTGTTTCCAAAACATTTTTATTATTATTTTTAATTGTAGATGGACACAATATCTCTATTTATTTATGTGGTGCTGAGGATCGAACCTAGTGTCCCACACATTCGAGGCAAGCTACACTGAGCTACAACCCCAGTCCCTGTTTCCAAACCTTTTGACCGCAGATGCTTTTTATCTCAGAGTCTTGTGGGTTAAGTGTTCAGGAGGTATTTTAAAAATGTTGGCATAAAACGTCATCTCCCTGGGCTTTATGACTCTTCTTTCTTTAATTAATCAGAGTTCTTAGATTTTCATCTGGCCCTAAAGACAGCTAAATGATCTGACTCTGACCCAATGCAATTTCCTATTCACCAAAATATAAGAGTGCAATTTTTTTATTTTTATGTCCAGCTAGCCCTGTAGCACATTTAACCTCAAAAAAAAAATTTTTTTAAAGAAAAGACTTGTAATAATTCTAAACATAGATGAGCTCCATGAGCCACCACCCAGAACAACCTGGCGGGAGTTCCTAGGGCCTGAGGGTCTCCAAACATGAAGGGCCACCTAGAATCCTTCATGAACACAGCAGAAAATACTAGTGATTCCCTACTCACTCCCCCTTCATGCAAAACACTATAGATAAGGGCATATGCAAATTTACTGCACTATGGTCCAATGAAAACCAAAAACTGAGCTTAAAAGAATGTTCTTTCCAAGGATCATTTCTAGAATTCGTTACTAAAATTTGAATTTAAACTAAAGAGATAAAAACTAATTGTCAGTGGCTGAGGTTATGACTCAGTGGTAGAGCACTTGCCTCACACGCATGAGGTATTGGGTTCGATCCTCAACACCACATAAAAATAAATAAATAAAGATTTTGTGTCCATCTACAACTAAAAAAATAAATAAAATAAAATAATTCTCAGCAGATATCAAACCCAATCTGGAACTGTCAGTCATCCAGGGGAGAAGTCTCATTTTTCTTCAATTGAGTAAGGAGAAGAGAGAACTTATATCATTCTCTATAATTTTAAGCCCATACAAGAGCGCCAAACTAAAATTCAGTCAGCAGTTGGAGCCCCAGGGTTGCCACCTACCCAATGTTCACAGTTAGTCCAGGAATTTAAATTCCTGCCCAGAATCTGAATCAGCCTGTGATTCAGATCTACAAAATGTGAAGCAATGCAATGGTGGAACTGAAGGCAGCTCAACTTTGGGTCATGTGAAACTCGTTCTTCAGCCCATATCATTTCTTTGCTCATCTCCTATCAACATGATAGATGTTGCAATTGTCATTTGGAACATTTTTTATCTTGACTTGTTCAGTAAGCACTTCTTAATCACCTGTCCTGTACTATGAGATTGTACTGCATGCTGATGTTTTAGGGATATTTTTGTTCAAATATCTTGGCAGCCTTCCTTCTCTCATAAGCCCCAGAGTTGATAAGCAGGCTCTTCCTATAAATTAAGTTGCAAGAGGTTTCTAAGGTTTGAGTCATCAATCTAAAGAGCTTTGCAGCCCTTTTCCTACTCGATATTAATGAATAATTAGATATTACATTAGTTTATTAGACATCAATTTAAAAGCTTTCTTTCCTTAATGATTCAACATTTTAAAAGACCATATGGACAATCCCCCAATTTAGGTGGGATGAACATAACAAGGTTCACCCACAATCAAGCTGATGAACAACTAACTTTCTTGGGGTAACTTGTCCCTGTCAGATCCAAGTTGGCTTGAAAGTGACAGTATACAACAACTTTTCCTATCTTATTTGGGCTTGAAAATCAGACTTCCTCTCATGTCTGCCAAAGGCACTTCAAAATAACAAGACTGCAAATATTCTCATGTCACAATACAAGCTGTACATGAATTCTAA